>NW_014569593.1:501155-585164 GCF_001313835.1 Polistes canadensis
GGTACGACGAGAAATTATTACGATTGAAAATGAAACAAACAAACAAAATTTTCACCATCTTTTTTTCTCTTCTTTATCCTTGACGTGGTACAACAAAGAAGACGAGTACGACTACGACTACGACTACGAAAGTGATGGGGGGGGGGGGGTAGTGGTGTCTGTGGTGGTTTGCATGATTTCAGAAAATTGGACGGGTTTCTCCCACCTCTCTTCCTCTTTTCTCTCCCCCCCCCCTATCTACCCACCATGACAGGAAGCATCTATTCGATTCACAGTCGTACGAAGCAGACGTAGCAGACGCAGCAGAAGTGATCGTTGAAAAATACATGCACCATCGCAAGAGCAACACCCCGTTACCCCGTTTGTACCTTCCCCTCCCTCCCTCTCTCTCTCACACACACACACACAATTCCACCCTCTTTATACGCGAAAGCTCAGCGAGAGCGTCGGGCGTAAATTGGATTATCGGCGATCAAACACGGAATCCGATCAAATCGTTCGGAAGGGGCTTCATCTTTCATCTTTATCGGTTCAACGCCGTTTCTATACCTTTATTCTTATTCCTTTGCATGTAAATGTATATATATACAATATATATATATATATTATATATTTATATAATATACAGGGTGGTAAAAAAAAAAAAAGAAAAATTTTCGATTAGATATTTTCAAAGTTCATAACATCATACTTATCGCGAGAGGAATAAAAATTCTTTAATTAACTCTTTGAGTGAGTAATTGAAGTGTTTTCTACGAATGAAATAGTTTATTATTAATATGACCAGATATGCTAATATTAATAAATTATATTTAATAATTATAATTTTTCTTTCTCGCAATATTATTTTCATTTGATAAGATACAACAATAATATTACATTACTTTACATTCACATTGATAAACCACGCGTATCAACTTTTACCAAACGCATATATGCGTCCATAGCATTCACAGGGTTTACACCGATTCTAAATTCAATCCTATATAAATTATACAATATATATATATGTATATGTATATATATAAATATATTATATTATATTATAACGAATAAGCGCATATAAAATATATTTATATTAATATATACGAATTATTATAATAATATATACTAAATTATATTCTAACGCGAATAAGCATATAAAAAAATATATTTATATTAATATATACAAATTATATAAATGTACCCATCACTACACGAATAAAAAAAGAAGTAAATAAAAAGAAAAAGAAAAGAAAAATGGAACTTTCCTCGTTCGAACGCGTATACATTAAAACACCATATCCGAATGAAATCATTTTGTCGAGGGATTCTCGGATAAATTCTTTATCCCCCTTCCGTCCCAACCCCCCAATTCTTCCGTCTCGTTCGTATAAGTTTCGACAACCCATGATAAGCTATCGAGAAAGCACGTAGAGAAAGAAATAAAGAAAGAAAGGAAGGAAATAAGGAAAAAAGGAAGTGTGTTAACGATGGTCAAGCGTAAGGTTTAGCAAAAGAACGAAAACAAACGGATAGGAGGATGATAAAATGAAGTAAAAACGAGAAAGTTAGAGCAAGAAGAAGAAGAAACAAACAAACAAAAGAAAATATGAAAAAAGGGGGCTGGGGGAGAGGGCAGCAGAGGAGGGGGGGGGAAAAAAAAGGAAGGAAAAAAAAGGCACCGTCAGAAGCTAGGTGTAACCGGGCAGGAATCGTGAGAGAGAATTATCGTCTGGCGATAAAAGTCGATGGCGATAATAACGACGATATACACCGCCCTCCGGGCCCTCCGGTCCTCCTTCGTTAGCCCGTTCTCCTCCTCCTCCTCCTCCTCCTCTTTATCTCTCCCTCTCCCTCCCTGTCTCTCTGTTGCACTTTAGATCCCTGGTTCGTGAAATGAGCGGGGTGATGCACCGGTCTGGCCTGCGTCCGCCTGTCTGGCTGTCAACGGGTCGTTGAACCCCCCCTTGCCCCTCTCGTCATTCTCGACCGGTGTCTTCAAAGCTTCAAGAGACGACGACTACGACGGCTACGACGACTTATCGTCGTTTAAATGCAACGCTGCGCCGGTTTCCTTCGCGGTTGCACACACGCACCACCACCTCGCCTTTCTTTCTTTCTTTCTTTCTTTTTTTCTTTTACTCTATCTCTTCTTACTTTAATTTTTTTTATTCATTTTCTTTTGTTTTGTTTTGTTTTTTTACATTTTAGACGGGCTCGGGTGGGCTCCTCCGATCGGGCAGATGCAGATACGGGAAGAGAAAAAAAAATGACCGACAAGTTGTCTACGGTCGTCCAGACGATCGATCGATCGATCGGATCCGATCCCATCTTCCTGATTTTGTATTCTTACCTTTTTTTGGTTTTTTTTTGTATTGGAGAAACTAATGTAAAGATTTGTTGTTTTCTTTTCTTTCACTCCTCCTACTATATTTTCAAATAGTTTTAAAATCGTATTATTACTTTCTTTTTCTTAGAACAAATGAAATTGTGTTACGAAAAGAGAGTGAGAGAAAACGTATGGAACATGCGTATTTTATTGAATTTAAGTTAACGACAAATCATGTTAACAGATTGCGGACCGGTCACGAATTAACTCGTGTTAAAAAAAGAGAAAAAAGAAAAGAAAAAGAAATAAGAAAAATAATATATATATTCTTTTTTTCTTTAAGAAATATTAACAGTTGAATAATAAATAAAATTTATTAAGGTTTATTTATATTAAATTAGTTATTTTTCTCGTCCAAAAATATATAAAATTATTAAATTATTAATATTTCAGTTTCTGAAGAAGTCCCAATAAAAGGACGAAACAACATCCAATTAATCAAAACGAAGTTCTAGTTCTTTTGAATGTCCAAATTTTCCCAACGATACTTATTTATTTTATTTATATTGTTTTACTTCCACATCCGTTTTCAAAACAATAGCTGGGCCACATGAGGTAAATTTTCAGAAAAGTTGCCGGTCCGTAATATGTTAAATACAATTTATTAAATGTAGAAACGAAAAAAATATTGTTAGTATAAATTTTAGATATGCATATTCATTTCTTACGTATATATACCATATAACAAACATATTATTACATTTCGAAAAGTATGAATTAATTGTATTAATCGCGTTGTCATCATCCTAACTGTTATTTAAAACAACGTTATATTTTTACTCATTTGTATTAGAATAAATTCTAATATGAGTTTGTTCTAAAAGTAAGAAGAGTCACCTTGAACATTAAATACACGAACTTTCATGGATCATATACGGGATTCTTTTCAACCAGAGACAGAGAGATAGAGTACTTATATGCATTCTCGAGACGATGACATCGGCAATAAAAAGGGAATCTGTCTGCAAAGAATTAATTCGTCTTAAATGGAGCCGTACGATGATGATTCGTTTGAGAATGCCATGACACTGAAACTTATTACAAGGATTGAATTTGAGAGAGAGTGAGAGAAAAAAAAAATGCATACATTTGGAAAACCTATAGAGGTATACATAGAAAGAAATCTTATATTCTTACGTCTATAAGAAAACGATGAAAGATTTTTTTCTGTCGTAGAGAAAAGAAGAAAGAAGGATGGTTGGAGGTAGATAGCTAGGTAGGTAGGTAGGTAGGTAGCACAATGCATTTACCTTTAAAACAATTTGAAAGACGGTGCACTCAGTCACGCCACGCCGCCGTGAAATAAATTCCAAGATGGACGAGGTTTAAGGGAAAAAGAGTTGAAAAGTAGAGGAGAAGAAAAAGTAGAGAAATAAAAAGGAGGGTTGGAAAGGGGAGAATAGAATAGAGAAAGAATAAGAATGAGAGGTGAAGAGAAGATGGTAGGAGGAGAATGAATAATAGTAGTAGTAGTAGTAGTAGTAATAGTAATAGAAGAAAAAGGAGAAGAAGAAGAAGAAGAAGAAAAAACGAAAGAAGGTGTCTACTAGAAATGGTAATAATAATATCTGAAGGAGTAACGGAGAGGGAGAGGGGGTGCTAGGGCTGCTGGATTCTCGGCAGGAGGGTGGCAGAGCTACGAGGACAGAGTATTTTAACTTTTTAAGGGGGTGCGAGCAGAACAGTAGGAGAGAGAGAGAGAGAGGGAGAGAACGGAGCAGTTCACTCGAACAGTTTGGTTGGCTTGTCTGCTGGGGTGAATCGGGGGTTAGTCTAGACGGAGTCACCCCAACCCCTTTGCCACCCTCTCTCTCTCTCTCTCTCTCTCTTCTCTTTGCTTCTCCAACCCTAGAAAGAGAGAGAAGCATTGCCGCCACCACCATCACCATCACCATCACTACCACTACCACCACCACCATCACCACCACTAGCAGCAGTAGTAGTAGCAGCACTCAGACTGCGAGCAGACAAGTTGCAACCAATGTCGTAGCAAACTCCCACCCCACGAGTTCGCCGATGCACTCGTCCAAAATCTCTTAACCGTCTCCTCTTCTCTTCTCTACCCTTCCCTTCTCTTCGCTTCTCTTCTCTTCGCTTCTCTTCATCGTTCTTCCACGCTCGATCCCTATGAGTGGCCGTAAAAAACAAAAAACAAAAAAAAAGAAAATGAACAAGCGTAAGAAGACAATGAGCGTACAAGGGCACCCCGTTAATACAAGTGCACAAATTTAATTTAGAACGATTATTTCGGATAATTATCTCCCACAACAAATTATGACAAAGAATTATTTCTTTTTTAAGATTATTATTTTCTTTCTTATGTTAGTAGAAGGGAGGGAGGGAGGGGGGGGGAAAGTATCAATTTTTGATAACAATAATGTGGAACGATGTTATATTATGGGTGTGCAACATGTTAGATCGAGAAATAATTTATTACATATGCGTATATATATATATATATATGTTGTGCATAAACGATTCATTGTTTCGTTACGTAGGAGGAAAAGAGAAAGGGGGACAAAAAGAGAGAGAGAAAGAGAGAGAAAGAGAGAACAAAATACTGCAATAAACGTATTATATGAGTAAACAATGGTGCAACGACCTCGGGATGACCAACGCGGTGTCGTTCATCGTTTAGATAAACTGCGATTAGTTTTTCTCGTTGTTGCTATTTGCAACAGCGCTACTGCAACTGCGTTTACCGCGTTACATTGACACGTAAATGATCGACAACGAAGAAATTTATATATATACCCTTATTATTACATATTAGATGAATTAAATATTTTGCTAATCCTTTATCATAGGAATCGAAGAAAATAAAATAAAAATAGAACGCAAAATAATCTACTTTTCTATTTGTTTCTTCAATATTTCTCCCCTCGGATGTAAAGATTCTTTTGGATAGGCTCGTTTTTCATTTTCGCCGAATCAAACGTTGAAAGATAGAAAGAAAGAGAGAGAAATGCATTCGAATATCGGAAAAGACAAATTCTCCCAAGGTAGTAAAACGCAAAATACGCGTCGGTATCTCTTTGATGTTGCCATCCGACTGTCCGGCAGGCACCTTGTAAAGCCGTATTGAAATTTTGCAAGAGCAAAACGTGACGATGCGTGCTCGGTCGGTCACTAGAGGTCGGACGGAGGGGAAAGGTAAAGGGGAAGGAAACAAACCAAGAAGAGAGAACGAGGGAGAATGAGATATTTAGAGAGAGAGAGAGAGAAAGAGAAAGGGCGAGAAGAGGGGGAGGAGGAGGGGGGAGATAGAGAACACGAGAAAGAAATAAAGAAAGAAAGAAAGAGTTAAAAGGAGTGGTAATGGGAGAGAGGAAGAGTAAGAGGGGGGAAACATATGCGGGCGGGGTGGACAGCGAGAGCTCAAAGCGATGCGTGGAATGTAATTGTCGGCCTGACGAAGAATGCGCGGGGACCTGACAAAGACATTTTTGTTACGGTTTTCCTTTTCCTTCCCCTTCTCTCGGGGTTTTTTAATTTTTTTCTTTTCTTTTTTTTCTTTTTTTTTATTTCACTTTACGCGAGTAGAAAGACCAAGAAGAAGAAGAAGGAGAGGGGGTACCGACTCGCCATTGCAGATTTCGCGTTTACCGATAATTTCTCAGGAAGGATAATTACGATAATTCTTTATCTATTGTTTTCTTTTTCTTTCTCTCAATGGTCTCTCTTTCGATTGTCGATTAATATAATAATAATAACAACAACAACAACGACGACGACGTTAATCGCATCGAAGAAAGAAAGTAGTCGGTGGTCGGCAAAGAGGAGGAAAGAAGAAGAAGAAGAAGAAAGAAAAGGAAGATGGCAAGCTGCATCTTTGTGTAGTTTACCGAACAAAAGATGAGGAGGATCGCGTCACGTGGCTCTCATTTCTCGCAATAATTTCGTCGTACCCGCATTTGAGACGATTGATAATATAACCGAGAACTAAATATAAATTGTTAATATAATAATACTTTGTGTGTATAGGGTTTTTGTTTTTTATTATTGTCGAGTTATAATGGTTTAATCTGCATTTTATTCTCTAAGTTCAACGCGCTCATTCGTTTTTGTTACTGCACGAATGCAATGCCATTCGTTATTAAACTAGCTAGCTAGTTAGTTAGGCTAGGCTAGGCTAGGTTAGGCTAAATCAGCTTTTGTAGATTCATGAGCATGATGACTCTACTATTTTCTAACATATGAATGAATTGAAGTATTTCGTTAACGACAAATGCTGTCATCGCACCGATCAAACAATCTTATCGTTCACGATCCTTGCTTTGTTTTTTTTTTTTCCATTCGAAACAACAACTTTTGATTATTATTTTCACGGAGCCTAAATACAAAGGAGGACGATCTTAGTGTTATAAATGTGGCTACAATATTCACAATGAAAGAATGATTTTTATTGCCACTAGTCTAGTCGCATAGTCTGATTTTTCAAATATGAAAAAATCTACCTTTAATTTAGGAAAAAAATAGAACAATTGGTTATGATATCACAAAGTAAAGAAAAAATAACAATAGGATGAAAACAATGTCGATAAATCATCCTATATATCTGTAAAAAAAATTGTGAAATGGAATCAATTAGTATAAAAATAAATAATACTCCATGTAAAATATAATTGCCAGTTACCTTAGACAATTAACCACAAGATCAATAATATAAAATAACCTGTTGAGCTATAAGAAAATTAATCTTAATCCTTTAATTAATCCTTAATTAAATTAAGACTTCGTAATTGAAAAAAAAACATCAAAGAGAATTATTTGTTTCATTTGTTTATGTATAAAATCACACGTACTCAAATCTAAACTTAAGAACATTACCTCCGCCCTCGTGGTTAATTATCGTATTCGATATTTAGTCATTTTCAACAACACAAATTCGACAATTCGTTATTATTTCCTTCTTTTTTTTTTTTTTCATTTCTTTTTTACAATTTTCTTTTCACGAGTAAAGGGGAGACAAAACACACACAAAAAAAAGAGAAGGGAAAAATCTTGTTTTCAAACAACGAAAATAATATTTCGTTGTCAAGTTTCGCATTAGAATGGGATAAAAGAAAAAAGAAAATAATAGGAGAAAGAGAAAGAGAGAGGTTAAGATAATACAGCTTGTGTTCGACTAAAAATCCTCGATCGAGCTTTTTGTCAATCAGCAAAGTAAAATAAGAGGAAGAAGAATAAGAAGAAGTGAGGAGAAATAAGAAAGAAAACGATAACGCAGGATGCAAAATAATAAAGTTTCAAGAGGCGGTTTCACACTTCTCGTACGAGAAACTCCTGCAATACATATAAACCACGTTAGGAGGGCTACGGGATCCAGACTAAACAAAAGCCATCTGGTTACACTTTTTTCCTTTTCTTAGTAACTCTAAGAAAAACAAAGATAAAGTAAAGAGAGAGAGAGAGAGAGAAACGAAACGAAAGGAAGGGTAGAGCAAAGGGTTGTGTCTTACGTTCGAAAAGGGATAATAAGCATTTTGATTTAGGTACGTTCGACGATTAAAGAAAACAATCAAATGTTTCTGACGATAAAAAATTGGTTAAATCTATAAACAAAATTAAAGATTGTAATACTTACGATCGAGAGAGAAAAGACAAATGAAATTTTTCTAAACTTTGTCATCGTAGTGTCCAATAAAAATTGTCTTACGCGTTCCCCATGCATTAAACGTAAACTCGCGTGTTATATACACGGAAAACTAAGAATGGGGACCATTTTAGAAACGTGCCTGTCGGTCGCCAACTAAAATTAATCAAAAAACGAGGAAAGTCAACGCGTCCCTCCTTCGCACCGGCCTTTCTCTCTGCACTCCGCCATTCGAAAGTTACTTTCCCTCTCTCTCTCTCTTTCTCTTTTTTTTTTTCTCTCTCTTTCTCTATTTTTCATTCTCTACATTTTGACTAAGAGTTTTCCTTTTCCTTTTCAACGCCTTCCATACAATTCTTCATTCTAGAGAGAATTCCTTAAGTTGTGTATTTACGTGAAATCATTAAAATACGTATCACGCTACTGCAATTCGCGTATTTATTTTCAAATATTACAAATATTTTTCGTATAATAGGTAGGGTCATTAAGTTTTTAAACAATATCGTTTTATACGAAATTAAAAAATAATTGATAAGGATTAATACTATTAGTTTCAATAAAAAATTAACGAAACTGTACTATTTTACTCTTATAATTAATTGTGATATAACTAGGTCGTTTTAACAAATAAAATGAATTAAAAATTGTAATTTTATAGACTTTCATAGGGAAAATATAACACACGAGTCACGCATACTCGAACGGAAAATATCGAATAAAATAATACACGCAATGAGAAAATATTTTCCTATTTTCAAATTATTAGGTTGTCCTAATGTAATTATTTTAATGCTCATGCATAGTGATGACTTCGAGGGGATGGGGTAAAATTTTCATCTAATAAAAAATCAGATTAAAATTGTTTAAGTATTCAAAGCATGTTAATAGTTATTTAATATGCATGCAAATGTATTATACTGCTAAACTATCTGAAATATAAAAGTAGAGTTCATTAGAGTATTAAAATAATTGTTAATAATTCGAAAAAAATGTGTATTGTAAGTTAGAAGCACTGGGTATATATACGAAGCACCGTCTTCCTCGAAATTCACCTTCAGACTGGCACGTTATCCTCTATGAAAGTACTTTTATTAAATGTTGTTTATATGACTTTCCGAACGTTGCGCATGTATATAAAAAGAATAATTCATCTAATCGATAAAATTTAAGATTACAATGCTCCAATTTTAGCATTTTAACATTTTTATATAATTGTTTTTATTTAAAACGTTTATTTTTAAACGTAATTGTTTGATTGTTTTAATTTTAAAACGAATCCAGGTAATATTTTTTAGTATTTACGCAAGCAAACACTTCAGCTTTCTTCTATAATAATGATAAACTTCAATAATTCACATTTTCCATTAGTATATTATTTATACATTGTTTTAATATATTGGTTGTATAATTGTATAAAGAAATGTACTTTCTTTTTTCATTTACATATACGTTAATAAATGTAAGAAAAAGTAATTTAATTCTTACATATGTTACTCTTTTAATTAGTATTCATTCAATATTTACAATTGTATAACTGTAATGTATATATTGTAATAATTACATCTTTATAGTGTAGTTTTATTTAAGAATTGCATCAAAAAATATAAACAACTTTCAATAAAAAAATTTTAACAGAGAGGACAATGACCCAGTTCAACGGTAGATTTCGGATAGGATTGTACACAGAACATATTCTCTGAGTTTTTAGACAACACAGTAGATACTTCTATCAATTAATTAATAATTATTTTAATACTCTAATGCACTCTACTCATATTACAGAAAAATTTTACCCTCGAAGACATCATTGAGCAGAAGAGTTAAAATAATTACATAAAAATGATAAAAATGTTGGAATCAGAACGTTATAATCTTCAATTTTGTTTATTAGTTATAAAAAAAAATCGACCACCAGTGGGCGATTGTAAATACTTAACGTAATGACGGTACAATACTATTAAATAATACAATATTATTTGATAGTATATGATATATTCTTTAATAGTATTAGGTCTTTCCTCGCCACACGCTATGTGTGATTTCGAGCCAGCTATGTTTGTAGATACATGCAATATGTTTAATTCTAATAAAAAAAGGAAAACTATAGTTCACCCCCTCGAATATTACATAATACATAAACAAAAGCTAAAATATAATTCCATTTTGAAATCATCCCAGCTACTATTATCAAATATTCAAGATTTTCTGCTTATTATCTGCTCGAGTACAAACAATATGATACTTTTTATTTAATCTTGTTTTTAGTAAATAGAAAAATCTTATATTAATAACGTTCGTTCGAAATAAATTCATAAGTATATAAGAAAGAAAAATAGATTGAAATAAATAAAAAAAAACGAAAAACACGTCTCCTAAACGTATCTCCTGCTTTTCTCTCTCGTAAAAAGGGGGGGGGAGGAGGGGGGGGAAAGTAAAGAAAAGAGATGGAACGAAGACAGACGCGAGTTCTCTCTACGATGTCGTCTTATTTATTAAAGAGTAAAGTAAGGATAAAAGAGCAGGGATGAGTTGCACGGCCTTTGGAGGAAGGTCGTTCTTTTACGAGGCTGCAACACACCGCGAGGGATCGTCATAAATACACGTTCGAGAATGTTCGACGTTGATTCGATCGTTATTGGGCAAGATCGTTGAAGCGAGACGAAACGACGAACAGGAAAAGACTACGAAAGAAAGAAGAAGAATAAAAAGTAGAAGAAAAATAAGGGGAGGAAGATGAGGAAGAGGAAGAGGATGAGGAGGAGGAGGAGGAGGGAGGAAGGAAGAAGAAGAAGAAGAAGACACAGTCAACAAAGCTCGTGAGACACTTTGTCTCGTGTGTCGCCCGAGTCTCCCTCGTGGTTGATGCTTAAAGTATACATACATACATACACATATGTGTGCGCATACGTCGAACGAACGAACGTGCATTGAACCGACGTTCGAATTACTGAAAGAGAGAGAAAGAGACTGGCTATCGTCGATCGTTAAGTAACATTTTATATACACCCCCCTCCCACCGGTGGCGCTTTGTATATTTCCTATGTAAAATCGGACAAAACTTAAACTTTGTTACCACCGTATAATACAATTTCAAATTAAAACAAATGACTTTCTTTTTCTATCGATAAAATGATCGACCCTATTATTATTACTTCACGTAGTAGAAAAAAAAAAAAACAAGAAAAAGAGAAAAATAAAACGGCATATAGTAAGTTCGATGGCCGTTCTCCGTTCCCTTTCAACGAGTCTATCTGGTAATCTCGTAATCCTCGGTTCACGAGTTCTCATTACGAACTTTACCTTGCGCCTTAATGACAAAAGGGTATTTAAAACTCCTTTCCTGTTTGCCACGACGAACGGGGCTAAGTTACTGTGCGCCAAGGTACACCCCAAGCTCTGATGAAATTTAATTAGCCCGCGCATTTACCACCGAGGAAACTACTACGCACCATCCCGTTCCCCCCTTTTTTTACCTAACTCTACTTCCACTTCACCTTCTGAAACAAAATTACTTTCCTCGAAAGAAAGGACCGCCCAATGTGGTGGTGGTGGTGGTGGTGGTAGTAATGGTGGTGATCTTCAAGGTCGCTGCAACAAATGCGTCCCAAGTTTCTGCCCTTTTTCTTTTTATTTTTCCTTTTTTCTTTTACTCGTTCTCGAAAAAGTGAACAAATTTTTTATTGAAAGACGACGACAACAACGTTAACCGACCACAAACAATCAACGTTAAAATTATATCTATTGTTTTCTTCAAATCATTCTTATATAACTGATTCTCTATGTTGTGACCAATCAAAAGCGAATTTCTCTTTCATTTTACAAATACTTGTTAATATATTATCGTATTACGTTCGTTTATGTGAAATATATCAATAAAAAGTGTTCTATTATTTACGATTGATCATCAACCGTCTGCACTTACGATAATATATATATATCAGTATACATATATATCAATCGTGATTTAGTCAAGGAGCATCGCATAAAGATAGCGATAAAAACGTTTAACGAAGATGATGCTCTCGATATCTAGCATTCTAACCTTCTAACGAGATCGCCCTTAATAGCGAAATCGAACATAAAACCAAACGACGTCGTTAATAAAGATCGACTCGTTAAAGCTTACCATTATCGTTTTAATAGAATAGACATTAATCTTCGTATAAAAGACGTTCGTATCTTACGATGGAAAAAGCTAATCAAAAAAATGTCAACCAATCTGTTTACCTGCATCATTTGTATAGATAAAAACTTCTTCCTCTTCTTCCTCCTCTTACTGTTTCCTATCTTCTTTCTCCTCTACTGCTTCATTCGAGAAATATAATATAAAATATATTATGTTACCGTCAAAGGCGGGAATGCGCCATTGTGCTAGTAATTCCTAGACATTGTCAACAATGCAAAACACCTTTCGACAAAGTCGAAAACAGAAGAATTCTTATAGACTTTTCCTAAGCATTGAACATAATACTTTAGTATCCTATAGAATATCATATTACTATTTAAGCAACGTTGAAAAGAATACATTATCGGGCACAGGCACACACACCTCTATAAACTGAAACTTAGTTAATGTTGGTGTGTTATTATATATAGTAATTAGATATTCTATAGGATACCAAAGTATTATGTTCAATGCTTAGGAAAAGTCTAAGAATTCTTCTGTTTCCGACTTTGTTGAATGGCGCTTTGCATTGTTGACAATGGCTAGAAATTATTAGCAATGGCGGATTTTTGGACTTTGACGATAACAATATAAACGACGCACGGTTGGGGAGGGGGGCGGGGCAGAGAAAAAAGAAAAAAATATTCGTCGTAGATAGAAAACGAAGAGAATAATTCAAATCGCAGGACATTATTAGGTAGCTCGAGGGCAAATTCGCTTCGCGCGTTTACTTGGAAAGCGCGCCGAACGCGTACGTCGCCATCTGTGGGGATTAGTTGGAAACAAAGATGTCCGACGGTCGTCGGTGATTTACGTTCACGTTGCATGAGACTATACGAGAGAGACAGAAAGCCAGAGAGAGAGAGAGAGTGGGAGAGAGAGAGAAAGAGAGAGAGAGAGAGAGAGAGAGAGAGAGAGAGAGAGGGAAAAGTTCCCTCGGCGCTGGGCTCGTTGTGTGGGCGTCGTTTCGGGTTGAGGTAGAGGGGGCGTCTAGACGCAACGTCACGAGTACGTAGCCTCGTCCAGGCTGCCTCTCTCTCGCTCTCTCACTCACACTCGCACTCTCTTTCTCTACCCGTATCTCCGTCTCTGTTCCTCTTTCCTCAGGTCCCCCCGATGCGGTGCGCGCACGCCAATGCGCCGGGTGTTCCGAGCCCCTCGGCTCCGTCGATGCCACGCTGATGACGGTCGTCGGAGCCAGACACTCCTGCGTGCCGGGGAAAGAGGAGGAGGAGGAGGAGGAGAAGGAGGAGGTAGTGGAGGACGTGGTGGAAAAGGATGAGGAGGAGGACGAGGGGGCCAGCGAGGGTGACTCCGGCTTTTTGGTCAGGAATTGTTGCCGGTCCCACGCGCACGTGTCTGCTGCCGCCACCACCGTCGCGATATCCGTCTGTCTGTGTGCGCCAGACTTTATATGTGTGTGTTCCTTCATCGTTCGTTCGTGTTGGTTGGTTGGATGGTTGGTTGGATGGTTGGTTGGTTGGTTGGTTGCTTGCTTGCTTGCTTGCTTGCTCGTGTACTTCGTAGAGTGTCGGAGAGACGAAGAGAGAGAGAGAGAGAGAGAGAGAGAAAGAGAGAATGTGTCTGGGAAGGAAGGAGAGACAAAGACGAGAAAGAGAAAGAGAGAGAGAGAGGGAGGATGCAGAGGAATATACCTTGTATACTTGTAATAGTGCGTATCCATCCAAATGGAGAATGCGTCAAAGTGGCCGCGAATTGAGTTTTCCTCAGGGACAGGTATAACTCTCTCTCTCTCTCTCTCTCTCTCTCTCTCTCTCTCTCTCTCTCTATCTATCTATCCATTTCTATCTCTGTCTCTCTTTACTATTCCTTCCTACAATTCTTCTTTTTCATTTGCATACTTTCCTTTCTTTCTTATTTTGCTATCTATTATATATATATACACATGTATACCTACGTATGCATATATGTATATTTTTGTTTTATCTCTGTCTCTTTCTTACTTTACTGATAGAGAAATCTTTTCATATTTTATGACGTGAATCTCTTTTTCGTTAGTTGGTTCAGCAATAATATTCGTTGCTGGCAGTCGTCCAAGAATTTAAGAAAATATCTTTTCGTGTTTATTTTCAAAGATACATACGGACATATAAACAGATGCCTTTAATATTATATTCTTATGTAACGGAAGGAAGCTATTCCAAATTGCATTCCTTTTTCACCCTCTCCTTCACCACCACCACTTTTGTCTCCTCTCTCTCACCCTGTTTCTTTGGTCTATTGGTGACATAATTTGACACGTGTTGGTCAGTACTTATCAAACGAATTAGGTATGAAATACTACGTACGCGTGAACTAACACATTTTTACGTTAATCACAAATTGTTTATGGGAAAACTGAAATCTACCATCAGCTCTACCTCTGATTACGTATCTTTTGGAAATATAAAAAATCTAGAAACATCATATAATATATGTTAATAATATTTATATATTTATAATGACAAAGTAATGTGAGAAAAATCAAGTTTTTTTCATGAATAGACGCAAGTAACCTTCAACATAAAAATGGCGGCATAACGTGACGCGTTTCTTGCATATTAGGTGTCTCTCATAAACGTAAGCAATGTCGTGACGCGGTATTCGAGCATTATACTACGTGCACGCAAGGTCATAAGCATTTTCTTTTTTTTTCCTCGACTCCTAGTTTTTTTTTTTTTTTTTTTTTTTTTTTAAGTACTTTCGAATGATTGGCACGGAAAAAAAAGAAAAGGAAAATCAAATGACTTCGTCGAAGATCGATAATATTTTTCTCGTATCGACGATTCATAATAGCCACAATTCTTTCTCAATTTCTCTCTCTCTCTCTCTCTCTCTCTCTATATATATATTTCATATTTCTCGTTGCTTTTATTTTTCTGCTCGTACTCGAAGAAAATGTGTATTATCAGGATTATTTGGCGCGTATATAGTGTGTCACCATATATATAATTCAGATAGGAACTCTAAATGCAGCGAAGCTCCTATTTAGACTCCACGGTTGACTCACGCGGCCGTTATTTTTGGAAAGTGGCGTGTTGTTTTCGTTCGTTCGGCTACGCACATACCACCGAAAACCGAAACGAAAAAGAGAAAGGAAGAGAAAGAGAAAGAGAGAAAGAGAGAGAGAGAGAGAGAGAGAAACGCGTGCGTAAGCGAAACGAGTTTACGTTTTCACGTGCACGCGTGCACGAGATTACGAACGAGTACGGAACGAATTACGTCACAAAATTTGCGTATTACTACGAAAAATGGTCGGAAGAGAGGAGGCATTTGCTTAAGGGGTAAAAGGATGAACAAATTCACATCGATTCAAAATTCGTTAAAATTTAACACATCTTACACATTAGATTAAAGAACATAAGAAAGGGGATGATTCATTTTAATTCAATACATTTATTTTATTTTCTTTTAATATAATATTTAATATTATATAAAAAATAATTTTGTCAAATAATTAATCGTTGTAGGAAAAAACGTTGGAAAAAGCATTGTATCGTTTTCTCGTGCACTGTTGCATCCTCCTACGTAAGCGAAAAATAAGTTTTTATCGATTACTAACCTAGGACAACCATCTGGCCCTGCCTGGTCTGGCCTGGCCTGGCCTGGCCCTCGTACTACCCGCGGTACACGTAATAGGGGTGGAGCTCGATTCCAAAGTCTCCCGAGAGAACGTAAGTCTCCCTTGTGTTTCCTTTCTACCCTCAACGGAACAACCTTTACCATCCCTGGTAGCTCAAGCTTTTCATTTGTCGCATTTTTTCGTTTCATCGTTTCAACTTATCTATCTAAATTTTGATATTTACATTTATTCATCAAATGTCCAACGGGATACAATAAGAATTTTTTATTTGTTTTATTAATTACGGATGTTTGTTGTTCTTTATTTTTTTTGTTTTATTTTACCATAAATCATTGGATAATTCCGTTAAATAAATTCGATATCTACGTCAGGAGGATTTGGAAATGCAACAACGTCTGGAACGTCGCGTCGTGCTAGCCATAGCGTTCGTCGCATGGGATTTTCCATTAACTTCACCCGTCGGTTCGTTGTACTTTCGATCCTTTTCAACGCAAAATGAATAGTAATTATTCTAGATATCCGTACGCCATTTCAATGCGAATAATTGTCATAGCCAGGCGTATTTCTCTCTCTCTCTCTTTCTCTTTCTCTCTCGTTAGATACGATATTATTATTTCATCAGTCTGTTCTAATATTTTCTCTTGAAAAATTTTATATTAGAAAAAAAGAAAAAAAAAGAAATATATATATATATATATATAAAATGAATGAGAATAATATAAAATAATAGAAAAAGAAAAGGGAAATCGCGATAGGTGGAAGACAGAGATGCGTTAGTGTTAATCTCATTTTTATCTTATCAAGGAACGATTGCCTGATAAATATTCGTAATAGTCCTTGATAAGTCAAGATTTAAGTCGATACGATAAGAACCGGGAAGCAGTAACTCTCGAAACGACGTTGGGTGGCGCGGGGGTGGGGTGAGTTGGGTTTAGCGATATCTAAATAGCTCAATCGCTGAAAAACACGAATCTGACGTATCCAAGACATCTTGAGAAATGTATTGTTGACATTGTACCGTTGGCTCATCATAGTCTTGTGCTTTCGTCTGAAATTTGCTAAATTTTGTATTTTTAAATGAAAGATACAATAAAACAAAATAATAATAATAAGAAGAAGAAGAAGAAAAGATACGATGGTTATTAAATTATCTCTCGAATGTATGTAAAAGCGTTAATAGAAGTTTCCCATAAAATATCGAGTTTCCTAATACAATTTAACTAACGATGATGAGGAATAAGAGAAGAAGCACAGATAACTGAAAGTACAGAATCGTCGGTTCACGGTTGGCCATCTTCTCTCTTGAGATACATCGGAATGATTTAACGGCAAGACGTTAATTAACGACAGTCAAGTCCCTCGTCACTGACCTTGCTACTCTTTATGGAAGGATTCATATTATAGTGTCGACTATACGTCTGGGACCTACCCCAATCAAATGGAGACTAAACTTCTTCCCTTTCTCCCATGAGTAGAACTCGCTCTAATCGCTTTCTATCACGCTACGAGGAATTGTAGTAGGAGGAGGAGGAGGAGGAGGAGGATCGAGAAAGTAAAGAAAAGGAAACAAAAAAAGAAAGAAAAAACAGATAATAGTCGCATGGTATTAACCGAGATATACATATTCTAATGACAATGCGAAAAACACAAAGAAAAAAACTGGTATTTCCAGTAAATCCAATCGACGAAGGTAAGGGAAGGTAAGGGAAAGGAAGGGAAAGAAAAAGAACAAAATGTCGAGCAAGTGTAACATTCGCGAGGCATACAAATCCTTCAATAATTTGCATATCCCGATGATAGTATTCCAGAGGTCGTTTGATAAAGTCAAGGAAGATCGTATAGAAAGTTTTCATCTTCTTTGTGGCTTTTCTTCCTTGACGAATAAGAAAACGAATACGAATACGACTACGACTACGACTATGATGACGTAGTCGTCGATGGATTTTCGGGCTTTCGTTATAACGCTATATAGTTCAGGTTCGAGGGAGGATGCAATGTAGTCTTCGGTCTGACGCACGATATAACGTTGGCATGGCTGGAGGACTATAGTCACTGGCTAGACTGCACCCCCGTCGAGTGTAGGCGGAGGGGGAAGGTCGACGTGGTTCGAGGCTTGGCTCAGAGGGGTGAGAAGGGATGCAGACCGGAGCGAGAGAGGGCGGGGACTCCTACCACGATGTTCGAGGTAGGGGGCGCTGGCTAGACACCGCTCAGACGGTCCAGGGGGTCGCAGGGGGTAATTTCTGCATTGGCGTCGACACCAACGAGGAAACTTTACGATTCTACTTGCAGCTGCCGGCTCGTGCGCGTGAACCTCTTGTCCAAAGGTGGGGGAAACATACAGAGAATCTCTATATATGTATATGTATATATATATATATATATATATATATAGGGTATTCTACGTCAAATCGAACCCTTTCGATTTGGCTGAAACTTTTTTATCATTTTCTATACCCCATTGAAAACCTATCTGAGAATTTTTGCACATTTTTTTAACTCAATTCGAAAGAAGTCATGAATTATCCCCAAAAACTGGCTTTTTTTTTGTGTCTCTTTCATATTAGCCGTAACTTTGTGAAAAATTAATTTATCGGGACGTTATTTGTTTTTAATGTTTTATTTTTAAATGTACTTTTTGGAAAAAAATATTTCAAAAAAATATTATATATGTAACCGTACCGGTGAAATAATTGCCAATTGAAAACTACAATAAAGCTGCAGATGATTAAGTTGAAAGATTTTTAGAAACAAAAATCATTATTAATCATACTAAGCAATGATTGGTGTCTTTTGTAAGGAATAATTCTAATTCAGATAACACAATATACCATTTGTAAATTATTTAAACGATCAAGAAAATCTAAATAAATTGTTAATTAGATTTACTTGAAAAATTGATTCTTTGTTAGATAATTTTTTCCTTAAATTTCAGCCAAATCGAAAAGGATCGTGGTAAAAAGTAGTGGATTTGACGTGGAATACCCCATATATGTATATCTTCCTTGCTCTTTCTCTCCCTCTCCCTTTGGCTGTTTTCGAAAAGGTCATCGAGCAGCAAGCCCTACCACAGCTGGCACCTGCCGACGACGAGCCAGACGCGCACGTGTACCGATTACGTGCTCGATGCGAACAAGAAAACGACCGATAGAGGAGACGACCACCTTCCGTCTCCTCGTTGGCTCCTTTGACGCCGATCACGAACGGACCGTGAGAAACTTCAAGCTCGTATCTGCCGATCAAAACGATTATCCAAAATCCATTCAATGGATTCATCCTTCTATAATATTTTACTATACGTTATATTCTCTATTCACACAATTATTCGCAAAAATTTATAACGCAAGAGAAAATACAAATCACTATAAATTAATGAATATCACTAACAATATAATAGAAGATCTAACAATAAGTTAAAAAAAACTTTCACGTTGTTGTTCGAATCCGAGCATCCCTGAATACACGATCATTGATTCATAAAAGATTAATAGAAAAAAAAAAAACAAAAAAAAAGAAAACGCGTAAGTAAGTTAAGTATAATACAAAGTAATACACAACGCGATGGGGTATTGTTTCCTTGAAACGAATTCTCTTGAGATTTAAAATGATCTATGGAAAAAAGTTGGAAAGAAAGATGTTTTGGTTGAGAGGGTGCCACTATACTTTACGCCAATGGAGATCGGACGGCCAGGAAAGCGACGGACTGTTTTTTATCGAGTGACTGCAGAGAGTTGAGTCGAGTCGAGTCGAGTCGAGTCGAGTCGAGTCTAGACGAGCGGGCGTCTGCCGTTCTCTTTGCCTCCTTATAGATAAGTCCTGCCGACTCCTTCGCTACTTTGCCACCGCCTTACGTGCTTCTCCCTTTCCCTTTCCCTCACCCTCACCCTCACCCTCACCCTCACCTTCACCCTCTTTCTCTTTCCCTCTTCCCTCGGCGACCTTTTTCGTTTCTCGTCTTTACCCACCGCAAAAGGACATGCCTTTTTTCTCGTTAAAGTTGCCTCGATACCTGGTATCGGTTACGGATCCTAACGTAAGACCATCTTTGGCACCGATTACGCGGAAACTGGGAAGATGGATGTTACCAACTATATTTTCTCAATTAATTTATATACTCTTTTTAATCATTGTCAAGATTTATAATTATATATAAACCAGTATTAACCCTTTGCACTCGAGAGATGACTCTCGCTCACCACTCTGTATGGTGCAGAAATTTGATGTGCAGTTATAATTATTTAAAGAGGTGTAAAGATACATTGAATATCAAAATGTAAAAGTTTAATGCGTTAATTAATATGTGCACCTATTTTATGTTAGAAAAAATTAATTTACCAAGGACGCTACGAAACGATTCGAGTTGCTGGATAGTCCGCGCGAAAACAGTCTCGAGTGCAAAGGGTTAATAAAAATATTACATCTAACACGTGTCCCTTATCTTATTCAGAAATATTACACACATATACCTAACCTTTTCATTTGATTTTTATTACAACTAAGGGCTATACATCGTTTCCCAAATTATACGAATGAATTTGATCGATCAGGATGCTTAATCGCGTTCCGTTTCAAACTCCTCGTTAGGTAAATTCAAGCGAATTGCCGCCGATGGCGTCAACAACGATCGTCGATTCTAAGCATCGCGAGAACGCCACTTCAGTCTCCGGAAGCGTTAAAGCGTCGGCTGCTTGACGAACGAACGAACGAACGAACGTACGAACGGATGGATGGTTGGTTGGTTGGTTGGTTGGATGGTTGGACAAATGGACGGATGGATAGGATACGCAGGGACAGGTGGCTCTTCGACGATCCTAAGTGGGCAGGAAGGACACCCGGGTTCTGACGAAAGGGGCGAGAGACAGACGGATGGGCTAGCTTGATCGCTTATAAGTCAGACAGACAGACAGACAGACAGACAGACAGAAAGAGAGAGAGAGAGAGAGAGAGAGAGAGAGAGAGAGAGAGGGAGGGAGGGATGGAGGGATGGAGAGGGTACAGTTTCGTGTTCGCCCGATGCGTGCAATGCAATTTCCCGCAGGGCCGTCTGTCCGCTTGTGCGGTCGTGCATGCCACTTACGCCATTGTTCCTCCCCCTTTTCGCATACGAAAGTGAACATTCCCGAGATCCGGGAGGAATATAACGCGAGCGAGCTGCTGACCCCTTGTCTCAAGGCGTAACACCTCGTCTACGAGATGCAACTGAATAATACTTTCCCTTTCTCTCTCTTTCTTTTTCTTTATCTCGTTGTTCTTTCTCTCTCCCTTATAATGAATAGTTTAATAATAATCAATATAAACATATAAATAATCGAATTTTCTGCTTACTTTTCATTTCGTTTAATTGATCAGTTAGGATACTCGATTGGTGACACTTAATTACTATGGCGTTTCAATAACGCGTAGGAGGAGGTTACAATCTTTGTTTATGTTAAATTTCGTCAATTTTTCAATTGAATTATATTAGTGAATAGTTTTCTTAGATCTTTATATATGTACTTTGTTAGGATATGTATTAAATTTTGGAACTTGGTGCATTTAATCATTAAAAGAAAATTAATCCAAAAGAGAAAGTGAATAATAATTAAATATTTGTAAATAAATTTAGATTGAATTTAATATAGCCATAGTGTCCGGTAGTGCTTGCGTTATATCATTTAAAATTAGATTTGGATAAATCGCAAGCAATACCTACCCAGGTCTCACAGCTAGGAGTTTGCTGTGTTCAGTGATCCATTTGGAAATAAATCAATTTCTAAAATTATCTATAAAAAGAAAGAAATATTTATACTTATATATATGTACGTAGTTATATATATTTTACCATTGATTAGTATGATTGCAATGGGACGGTGAACGTCTTTCTAAAGCCATGAAAACAATGGGATGATGACAAACGTCTTTCTGAAATCATAAAAAGAGAACGAAACTATTATAAAAATCTTATATATAATTATATATATTCTATCATTGATTAGTATGATTTCAATAGGATAATGGTGAACGTCTTTTTAAAACTATAAAAAGAATGAGATGATAATAAACCCTTTTCTAAAACCTAAAACAGTACGAGACTATGGTGAAAAATTATTTTTAAAATCATAGAAAAATATAATATCTTGTAATTATGGTTAATAAATTTTCTTAACTAATTGCAGTATGCATCGACGACATCGAGAATGATTGAATATACCTTTAAATCAAAATATGTGATTTAATTAGATATCAACTAAATTATATATTAAAATATTATTTAATTATACAGGAGAGAATAAATTATTATACGAGGAGCGAACAAGTAACGTCTTACCTCTACGATGTTTAAAATAAAAATAAGATTTGTACGTATGAGTCACCTCTACCCTCTCTTACACTTCTCTCTATCGATCGTTCAAGTATGTTTTTCTATGTATACTTGACAAAAGATGAATTTCCTCGAATTCACCGAGCGATATAAACATAACCGATGTATGCCTCGTTTTTTTGACTTTCCTCTCTTCGCCTACCTTTCTCTCACTCTCTCTCTCACTCACTCTCTACATATACACATCTATGCATATATTCGATCATATGGATTAGATTATATTATTACGAGTAAAAATAAAATCTAAACAACAACACGCGTTGTAAAATAAATACTAACAAATAAAAAATATAAAATTAACGCATCGAATGTTTACTTTATTTTTTAATTGTAATGATATATTTCATCATATATTATTAAGGATAAATATTTTTGGATTTATTTCTTAATATTTAAAAATGATTAAATAAGTAATACGCGTGTATGCAATGCATGTTCATTGTATTGATTTTTCGATCGCGAAATCATTTTAAAAATATAATTATTCAATGTAATACTTTAAAATTAGGAATTCAAAAACATCGTCTCGAGGTGGTGGTGGTGGTGGTAGGCGTTAGCGGAAAAAGGGTTAACGCACGGTTTATCCTACAGCCAGGATGCATCTAGAAGATTAATATCTCTTGGTCGAGCAAGTTCTTGGAATGTGAAGAAAAGAAAGGTAGGAGGAAGACATCCAGGGATCGATTCGAGCAAGCGGAAAACTATGCGACTGGAGAGAATAATTTATGTGATATTTTCCCGCAAACGGGGGGGTATTGTTTCCGTGTGAACGGGGGGGGAGAGCATGGGGAGCTGGGGGAGGGGGAGAAAGGAACGAATTGGAAACGTTCCACTTGGACTGTTTCCATCGAAGTCCGAGTATAGTACGCGATAGTCCAAAAGAGTTTACGCCGCGGGTTTACCTTTTATCCTTCTAGTCCGTATCCAGTTACTCCAGTTTTTTTTTGTTTTGTTTTTGTTCTTCTTTAACGATTTTTAACATTTTAATCGGAGGATTAGGTATTTGGATAAATTTTGTGAAACGAGAAAAAAAACTGATGCGTGTACTTATGTACGCACGTAAGAAGTTAGACTTCTTCAGCGTACCAAAACGAATATAACCTCAAAAATAATTTAAATTTTCCCGCGCATCGTAAATTATCGACAACTTCGTGGTGTCGATTTTTCGGTCGCATCTAACTTCACTTTTCAAAACGCGCCAAAAGAAATATAACTTCGAAAAAATCACAAGAAAAGAAAAATCATCAAAAGAAGAGAGTTAACAACGATATGCCGTTGTAAATTTTCGACGTTCAGTACGGTAGTAGCGGGGTGGCAGCGGGGGGGGGAGAGAAGGGGGACGTTACAACGTTAACACTTGGAATTCGTTCATTGTGTTCATTGATTCTCGATAAGAAGAATAAAGTTGCATTCTGAAGTGTCATCGTCAAACTACGTAACGTTCGAAAACGAAAAGGGGTCCGCGAATTGTATCGCGTACTGTCGTTGAGAGTAGAACAACCCCGGTGAGTGGGGGTAGTAAAGGGGGATGTTGGTTGAACATCGTCGACCGATAGGAGGGAAGAAGGGTAAGGGAGAACGAAGAGTCATGACGTCAACCCTCTTGTCTAATCGTTCAGCCGTCTGTCCGACGACGATGATGACGACGACGTCGACGAAGACAGACAACGACGACCCCGTATATAGTATACTATAGTATAGTATAGTATAGTATAGTATAGTAGAAGGGAAGTGCATGGAAACTTTGACGCAACGTTTCAATGTCAGGGTTGCGTCGACTCAGAGAATTCAAGACCTGCCATCCAATTCTCTACTACATCTGCATCAACTTTCGTGTCATGTCTCTCTCCCCTCCCCCTTCCCTTCCCCCACACCGTTATTCATTCGTTTTAAATAACACACAAGCCCCCTTACAATATTTGATATTTATTAGTTATATTTAGATACTTGTTCTTATCCCAAAAGTAAGTGTGTATTCTTGTGTATTACTTTTTTTTACTTTTTTTGCGGAATAAAAATCGGAAGGTGGGCGAAAATGTATAGGAAAAAAAGGGATTGAAAGGTCGAACTTCTCGTCCAGTAAAGAGTATATATATACATACATATATATATATAGTTTAATGCGATCGTCTAGGAGAAAACGGGCGTAACGCGCTCGTTCGGCGTTTCAAGGGGTCTCCGTTACCGGAGCCGCCGTCGTCTGGAGTGCCGACGAGTTTCAGGAGACGCAATTGGGGGTGTGCAAGAGGGAAGAAGAAGAAGAAGAGAAGAAGAGAAGGAGAGAGAGAGAGAGAAAGAGAGAGAGAGAAAAGGGCGGATAGGCGAATGCTGGCGGCTTCGTAGGGCTGGAGACGAAGAAGAGGGACGGGGGGAGTGGGGGACTGACTGGAAGAGGAGTTGGAGACGAGACGAGGAGGAAAAGGAAGAGTAGGAGAAGAGGAAGGGTGAAAGGAGAGATGAAAACGGTAGCTGGGTTTGGAGAGACGGTAGGGGGGGTGGGTGAGAAGGGAAGGTGTGTCGTTACGGTCCTGCACCACTAGCGGGGGAGGATGCGGTGCCGAAGGGAGCAGACGCGGGGTTATACTACGCTGTTGGAGATTCCTCGAGGTTTGAGGTTTCGCTGCCCTTTATTCTAACGTCTCCTCTTCTTCTTCTTCTTCTTATTATTATTCTTTTTCTTTCATTATTCCTTTAAACAATTTAAATACCGATGAACAAAGAAAGAGAAATAGAACAATACGAGACAATGCTTGTAATCTCTAATCGGTAATGAGATTATATCAAAAGAAACTTACTTTTGTGTCTCTTTAGACAACTCGTAAATTCATTTAAAAAAAAAGAAAATAACGATAAAGTAACGATAAATCAGAAAGAAATTA
Source organism: Polistes canadensis (assembly GCF_001313835.1). Taxonomy (NCBI): domain Eukaryota; kingdom Metazoa; phylum Arthropoda; class Insecta; order Hymenoptera; family Vespidae; genus Polistes; species Polistes canadensis. The sequence goes on from NW_014569593.1 coordinate 526,111, forward strand.
ATACGACTGCTGTTGATAATTCCATGAGATTTTGTTGTACTCTTTAGGAATGCAGAAAAGTTTCCCATCCCTTGGAATAGTCCCCGAACGTAATCGGCCATGGAAAAGAAGGGAAGAGAGAGAGTTGCCGTAAAGGGAAAGGAGGAGGTTGCAAGCAAGGGATGTCACGCTCGCGAACCAAAAACCGTTTTAATTCCCTGGACGCTTAATTCCGTGCGTACGAATGGCACGCGTGAATATGCATGACCCCTCGACGACGACGACGACGACGACCGACGACGACTACTGGCTTGCTTGGCCAACCGAGTTAGCCAACCGAGTTAGCCAACCGAGTTTAGCAAGGCCAACGTCGTCCTCGTCCTCATCCTCATCCTCGTCCTCGTCCTCGTCGTAACTTCCCTACAAACGTAGGAACAAAGTCAGACCAGGAGGTGGTACCACTATGGTTGGTGGTAGCTTTCGCCGATTTTATTTTGTTTCCCCAACTTTTTCGTCGAAACCACGGGAACCTATTAAAATGCCGTTCGCCATGACCGCGCCCGTCTGCTTGCTTGCTTGCTGCCTGCCTGCGTTATCCGTTCTTTCCTCTTCCCCTCCCCGGGCCCCTTTTTTTTATCTTTCCTCCCACGTATTCTACCAGTTTCTCTCATTGCGTTACCACCGTGGAAAAACTTTTTTCCACCCCCACCCACCATCCTGCCTGCCTGCCTCCTCCTCCTCCTTCTACACTCTCCCCCCGCGTACCCCATCCTTTTATCGCGCTCGACTCGTTCCGAGAATGAAATCACGCCCAGGTTGCGTCTACGATTCTCTCTCTCTCTCTCTCTCGTCATTTCCAACATTTTTCATTTTTTTTTTTTTTTAATCCAGCTCGTTCTTACCTATAAACCCTTACTTACTCTTTATAGTTTCTTTCGTTATTTATTTTCTTTCTTTTTTTCTTCCCTTAGTTAGATAAACAACACGTATAAAAACGGTGATGATGATGATGACACCGACGAACGAGCTTTGCGTTGGCCCTACGTTAGATTGGAAAATTAAAATGTGCGAATGTGCAAAGAAGAACAAGCTACAAATTACGATCTCGTTCGTACTATTACATTACGTACCTACACCTACCTATCTACCAAGAAGCTTTTATCGTAGCACGAACGAACGAACGAACGAACGAAAGAATAAACGAGGGAAAATTGTCTCTTTCTTTTACTTCGGTATGTTTTACGAGACAAGACACCCACGTTTCTATCGCGTTTCTTCTACGATTCCGTTATTCTTCTTCTTCTTCTTCTTCTTCTTTCCCCTTACAAATTCTCGTTAAAATCCGTCCGAGTGGTAAAAAAAAAACTTATCTCGTAAAAATGTTAAGTGTCTTACAGTGTCTAACAATTACCAACTAAGATAGTAATCCCTGGGGAAAAAAAAAAAGTATATACGCACACGGTGTAAGAAATCAAAAGTAAGTGTCAGTCGATTGGATGAACAAACAAATAAAAAAAAATGGTCAAACGAAATAAAAAAAGTAATCGGTCTCGGATACGATATCGAATCTGTACGTGGATATGAATCACGTTTTTACATAACACTTTTGCATACAAAAAATCTCGATAAATTATTATTATTATTATTTAATCAGTTCTGTTTCTCTCGTCCAAAAATAAAATTCTTAATAAGAAGGTATCATAGGGAATTTGGATATCAAAAAAAGAAGTAGAACTTAATTTTGATAAGTTGGACGTTTCGTCACTTTATTGGGACTTCTTCAGAGTCCCAATAAACTAAAAAATTAACTTTAAAAATTAAGTTGCTTAAGAAGTCCCAATAAAGGGACGAAACGGTCCAACTTATCAAAATTAAGTTCTACTTCTTTTTTTGTTGTTCAAATTCCCTATGATACCTTCTTCTTCTTATTATAATAATAGATGTCAAAATAAAAATTACAAGAAAATAAACGTTTCTCACGTTGGCATAATAAACGTACATATTTCAACACGGTGCGAACAACGTGTACACTTTTTATATTATCTTCGGATGAGGTAAAAGAAGTAGACAAGAAGAAAATAGAATAAGATGAAGAAAATGAAGAGGAAGGAGATGCAAAACGGTTGGTTTGAGTTGAAGTAAAGCGTAAGGAAAAACGTTGTTGACGAGACGACATATCCAACAAGGTAGTAGAAGCAGCCGGTGTTGACAAAACACCGAGACGTCGATATGTGTACCCGAGGAAGGTGCTGTTTCGTTGCAGTCGATGACACAGCCAGCTAGCAGACGGTCTGACCTGGATGCCGTGTTTGCCTCAGCTACCATCGGCTCGACTCGTCTGCACAGCTCTCCTCTCCTCTCCTCCACCCCCTTTATCTATCTCTCTCTCTCTCTCTTTTACACATATATACATCCATCCCACACACATAGTTACTCCTATATTCCATATATTCAGACCCGATACGTGGCAACGTGCGTGCATGCGTGCGTGCATGCGTGCCATGAGGTTTTGTCGCAACCTCCAGAGCACGTGTATTATACTAACACTTTGCGAGTATTATAAGTGTGTTTGCTCGTGTGTTTCGTCGTGTATACCACCACAAAGCTTTGCAGAAAGAGATAGAGAGAAATAGAGAGAGTATACACTCTCTAGTAGTGTAAAGTCTAGGCTTTTCCTTCCTTCACGAGCTAGGTAAATAAAAGACACAACGGTGACGGCAGTGGTGACGGTGAAGGGAGAGAGGGAGGGGGGTTAGGGAGGGAGAAAGGGATAGCTTCTTTGACAAATTTTCCTTTCGTTTTTCTTTCCAATTCCGCAAACGTCTTTCTACGTGATTTTTTATTTTTACGAGATCGAACTTGATCGTTGAAAATCTACGGTGTCGAAGACTAATTAATATATATTGATCTGTTATACTTTTTTCACTGTCCTCCCCCCCCCCTCACCTCTCTTTTTCTCTCTCCACCCAACCCCTACAAACGAATCTCTAAATAAGAATAATGGATTACGGAGTATTCTAGCAATAGGAACTTTCGTAAGGAAATGGTGATTCATTTGGTGATACCCCGCGACGAGAAAAATGTCCCATGGAAGAAAAGAAAAGAAAAGAGGGCTGCCGTTACTATGTAATTTGCAGTGAAAAAGAGAGAGAGAGAGAGAGAGACACACACACAACACTCGCCGCCGTTCTACGGGTTTCTCTCGTCGTAAAAAGTTTCTTCATCGAGATTGGGTCGTGAGATGAGTGTACTCGCAACGTTAAGGGGGTATACCGCTGCGTCTACTTACTCGGTTTTTCCCTCGTTAAAATAAGTCAAAGTATTTGAACGTAAGGTAGAAAATGTTGAATACCTGAATACAAATTGACTAATCAATTGCGTTAACATTTAAATGTCTTAATAAAAACTGTCTTATTATAGTTTATACAAATCGGGCTACGTTTTTCTTGTTTTTTCTTAACAAAATTCCGTTAACGATTATAATAATCAAATATATATTATAATATATCGATACTTTTTTAACCTGAACGTTTTATTACGACGATAACGTAAACCCCTACGATTGAATACAAAATTGAGATGTCTCAGCAATTGATAAGGACAGGACGTAACCCGTTGAACATTTTCATAAACATATTAATAGCTTGAACAAAGTCAACGATCCATATCCGTTTCGGTTTTAAAGGTAAAATAAGTGAGTCGTTTCGTCCATTGTCACGATAACAGATGTTCAAAAAAAACGGGAGGGTGGAAGGGTGAAAGGGGGAGAGAGGAGAATGTCTCTCTCTCTCTCTCTCTCTCTCTCTTTTTGTATACGATAATTTATGGTTGCGATTTTACTCGGCAATTTTTTTGTTCACTAGGTAGAATGAAGATAGAATGCCAAGGAATGAAGTCGTGGCAACGCGTGGGCAATAGACAGACCAGTCGTTAAGAGTGTATCGTAATAGGCGGATGAGTTAATTAGAGGGATTTAAGAGCCGACAGGCACACTAACATTAGCCTTGTACTAATCAAGTGGATTTCGTTGGCTCCCTGTAGTCGATACTACAAAGTATTTTTATCTCAAAATCGTGAAACTCTGACATAAATATTAATAATACGATAATAATTGACGATTAAATCAAAGTATCGCGTAAGTTAATTCATTAGTAATTTGCGGTTAATTAAGTGATTATTAATAAGTCGAATATCACCGTAACAATTAGCACGTGTACTTGACGTCATTTGGGACGTTGTTTTGTGTAAACGGAGATAAGATTAGAGAAAGATTCTTAACAAGTGGGTTAAGAAAACATTGACTGATGCTAATTTTGTATCTAATCAAAAGTAAACAAAGAAGATAAAAGAAAACAGAAAGAGAAAGAGATTTGTCTAATTGAAAATATAGATAAAAATACGTTAAAAATGTAAACTCTGAATGGAATATAGTATTGCAAGGTTGCGTCCGGGAAAAAATGTATTTTCTGCGTGGCTTTCCATTTATATGCACCCTTCTCAATGCATTTCGGACAATGATTGGATACTTCCATTAACGTGCATAGATCGAACTTAACGTTTAGATTCTCTCTCTCTCTCTCCCTCTTATACGTACGTACGAGCGTAATTGTATTTTGAACATATCGAAAAATTGGTAGAATGAACAAAGAGTTTAATTAAATAAACGTTGATTAATAAAATATCGGATGATGATTTTCTGTAATCGTTACCACCAAATTTCCAATTAACTTCTTTGTTTTTTTTCCCTTCTTCTTCTTCTTTATTTTTCAGCAAACTCGAAAACTGGAAATATATTTTCCCTCTCTCTCTCCTTCTCCTTCGAGTCCTCTTATTTGTATCCCGTCTGAAGCCTTAAGAGATTTCTCTGAAATATTCCAAAGCCCTGGTTACGCGTATCAAAGGAATCCTCGCGCTCATTACACATACTTTCCCCCTTTCCGCTTTGAAACATATAAAGCGAGCTTGCGGAGTTGTAAAAGAGGTGCTTAAATCCGGTGACTTTCTTCGGTTGAAGAAAAAGAAAAAGAAAATGAGAAAGAAAAAGAAAAGTAGAAGGGAGAGAATGTCTAGAAACGTACGTCGCTACCTTTTTCTTACAACACATACACACACCCATACACACACATACAAAAATAATACATATACATAGAATATATCGAAGCTGGTTTCTACCTAGACTTAAAAGAAATAAAAATACGAAAGAAAAAGTGTCAAATATACTAGACTAAGGCTAGACTATTCTCTGTTATAGACAAACACCCCCCCCCCCCATATACATATACGGGTGAGATAGAATTTTTGCGTTCTCTCTTTAAACTCAATCGCTGAGAACGAATCGAGTACTATAGAAAACGAACGGCGAACAATATTTCCTAGCACCGTCGCGTCGGCCGCCGATAAATACAGACTTCGCGCATACCGGCGCCCTACCGGTTTTGCGGTATCTCGAACGGCTTAATGGCACTGTTAACTGCCGTATTATTTAACGGGGATTTATGCATTGCAGTCTGCCGATTAAAACACTACGGTGGTTAGAGAGAAGAGGTTGGGGGGTGGGGGATAGAGAGGGGGGAGTGGGGAGGGGGCAAGGGATATAGAGGGATAGACGAAGCGGAGAAGGGCAAAGGGAATGTGGTAGTGGTGGTGGTGGTGGTGGTGGTGGTGGAGGACCAAACGAAAGGGTAGCGACGAGGTTTGGGTGTTTCGAGCGGAATGGAGATAGAAATAGAAAGGAATAGAGAGGGAAAGAAGAGTGAGAGGAACGGTGGCGACTAGAGCCGACAAGGTTGAGAGGGTTTGGTGGAGTGCACGATACCCTTAATCCTTCATAATAGCTTGCTCCGATAAACAGTCCACCCTCTCACCCTTCCCATCTTTTCCACTCTGACTGGAAACTCGAGACTCGTAAAAATCCTCAAACCGATTATATATACATACGTATATATATATACAGGTAGGTACTATAATATATCCATGGATTTTGATCAGTGAATAGAAAATATCAATGAATCGTTTACCTTCTTTCTTTTCTTTTTTTCTTTACAATCTCGAAAGATGTATTACAGAATAATTCGAAGAGAAGTTATGCAGAGAACAAAATTGTTCGGCGAATTACCTAAAGAGAAAAATAAGAAAAAGAAGATGAAGATGAAGTTGAAGAAGAAGAAGAAGAAGAAAAAGAAATGAAGAAAGAATGAAGTAAGGAAGTAAAAAAAGAGAAAGAGAGATGAAAGGCTCGTGAATCATCCACGTCACGATCGCTGCCAATGGGATCTGGGATCTCTCGGGCGATGCTATTGGAGGATTTGCATCTCCTGTCTGTGCCGAATGCCAGAGGAACTTGGTTCGTGCTACTACTGCTGCTACTGCTACTGCTGCTGCTGCTGCTGCTGCTGTTGCTGCTGCTGCTGTTGCTAGTAGTGCTGGTGCAACGAGGACGATGGGAAATCCGGTTGGGCATATATTCGCGGATGCGCGAATACGACAAGCTCTCTCGTGGAGGGAAAAGAGATGGAACGAAAGGAGAAGGAGGAAGGGGGTAGGGGGAGGGGTAGGGGGAGGAAAGATAGAGCTAGAATGCGTGTATGTGAGAGAGTGAGAGAGAAACGGAGCATGGTCGATGTGTCTAGCCTAGCCCGGTTGGCTGGCTGGCTGGCTGGCTGGCTCGGCTGGCTGGATGAACCAGGGACCGTCTAGCTTGCGCTGCCCCGCACAAACTCGGCATTATCTATACGTCTAGACACCCCTGCGCCACACCAGAGAAGAGAGAGAGAGAGAGAGAGAGAGAGACAGTAGGCGGCTTGGCGCACTGCTGCTTGTAATTTACAGCAAACCCCACCGTGTCTTTCTACGTTCGCTCTAACCTACCAACTTCCACTATTCCTTCTCTTCTCCTCCATTTTCTTGGCCCATCTCTCTCGTTGCACTCTCTCTTTCTCTTTCTCTCTCTCTTTCTCCATCTACTATCCAGCTAGTCATTCTGTGTTAAACTCACCCCAAGAGATACAGTTGTACAACTAACAATGAATTGTTAGTTGTTACCATTCTACCAAAGCTGTTAAACCATCACCGATCGTGTGGGGTCAGGTCAGTGTTTCGATCGTTTAATATCCTATTAAATAAATAATTTAACGCGCGATAATATTTCTCTTTCTGTAAAGGAGAAATACATTTAATTCTAATGTCTTGAAATTTAATTAAAACACGATTCGATTCGATCGTTCTTAGAGAATAATTGAATTCCCGGGGCTAAAATGTTAACTTTAGGGGTGGTGTTTGTTAACGGGATCGTAACTTCTAACTCTTGGGGGAACCACGAAAAGAGCACGCACTTTCTCAGACGGTATCGTTACGAGATTAAACCGAGAAAATCGCCTTAGACTCGACCTTCAAAGAAACTCTCTCTTGTCCATCTCTCCAAGTACTCGGAGTATAAGAGAGAAGGAGAGAACACAAAGTTTCTCTCTGGGCAGGACTCGGGAGAGAGGCAAGAATTAAGGTAGGAAGGTAGGAAGATAGGAAGGAAGGAAGAACACGAGTCAGGTGCGTACGACGTCGAACTTGGTGAGTTTCGAGAACGCAATTTTCCCAGAGGAATCGGTCCTCGCTAATGCTACGGCGACCATAAAGTCGAACAGAGAAGGGAATGAGAGAGCAAGAAGAACGAGAGAACGAGAAAGGTATACTTACTAGGAAGAGGAGAGAGTTAAAGGAGGAAGCTTGGAGGTTGTAGCCGTCGTCGAAGTTCGAGGGGTTCAACGAGCTGACGCTTTAAGCAATGTAACTTACAGAAACTACGCTTCCGAGCGGTCTCGGGCGCAGATTAGTCGTAATCTCGGCGCATTGCACTCTGCAGATCCACTCCTCCTCTTCTTCTTCTTCTTCCTCATCCTCCTTCTCCACTTCTCCTCTCTTCCTCTTACCATTTATGTTCGCTCGTGAGAAAGAGGAAGAGAGAGGGGAGAAAGGGAAAGAGAAAGAGTACCCTATCGACGTCTCCTCCTCCTCCTCTCCCTCCTCCTCCTCCTCCTCCTCCTCTTCCTTCACCTCTTTTGCGACCTTCCTCGAGCTTCCTTCGTGTGTTACACCTCGAAGTCGCACCGATATAACACAGAGGTAACTCGTAACTTCCAACACATAGAACACGTAGCCAGCTTAGTCGGTGCTTATATCGCCGCTTTGATTATTTCCTAGAGGCTTAAACCAAGTCTACGCCCTCGCTCGCCTCGCTGCTATCAACGGGTTACAACCGCGGCGAAGATTAAACGCTTTCTCGATTTACGAGTCCACGGTGGTATCCCTTAGCCTTCGGCTTCGGCTTCGGCTTTTCTTAAGGAACATGCCTTGATTTATCTATATTTAGCGCCTCTCTATTGGTCGATGTTAAATGTTAGCAATTGATGTCTTCATATTTCTCAATATGTCTTTATTCTTTGTTGAAGAAAAATATATTGAAATTTTGTAGTTGTTCTTTTTCTTTTTTTTTTTCTCTTTTTTTCAATAAAATTCGATTAAATTTCATTCGATAAAATTAATATCAAGAATAGAATTTAAATTTCGCGACAAAGAGAGTCTATGATAGCAACGCCGCAGGTTAACAACTATATCGAACAAACAAGATAGATAGGATATTTATTCGTTGGTGATAAACGAGAGTCGCGTATAATACCTGTAATAACCACTAGTTAACAACCATTTTGCAGAATACGTGTTGTATATCAATTATTAATATAATTTCATGCGTAAAATATACGTATCTGTCTTTTAAAATGTGCTAAAACACGTCAGGTTTATAAGTGAATTTGTGAAATATATTTAAAATTCTTTTTCTTTTTCATTAAAATATTTCTTAGGATATTGAAAATTGAAAGAACGTGATAGAGTTAAACGATTTCTCTCACTGAATTCAACATCTCCGAGATTAGGGAGGATCGATATATTTTAAACCATTTATAAAAAAAAATAAGTTAAAATTTGTTGATTAGTGTAATTAATTGATTAAACGTACCCTAGTGAAGAAAATAAAAAAAATGGCGGAAAAAAATCAAGACTACAAGGAAAGTAAGAAAATTGATAGAACGTTTCACGTGAAACGTTATTATAGTACGAAAGATCCAGTGACTTCTGACAAAATTAGGTATACGTTGAAAAGCTTATGTGTGTTAGAGTTAAGTGTTTTTTTTTTAAAACAGAAAATCCCTTAATATTTTTGTAAATTTTAGTAAAGAGGTGATAAAAGCCGAACGAGAAACAGAACGGAAATGGTTGGCAAGATACGAATGTTTGTCCAGTGAATATTTTCAAAAGGTACCATAAAAATACTCGTGCGTATAATCGTGCGGCCGACCGGTCACGAATTTCAACGAGTTCCAATGCCACTGACCGCAGGTGCTGGCCGAAGAATGCAGAAAAGCGGCACTTCCGGCGGATACTTTCAAGCGAAAACCGCCGGAAGACCCGACTAAATGTTCACCAATTCCCTTGAAACCTTCMCCAGCCGTTCCCAGAACGGCGTCCGCAATGGTCGGCTGGAGATCTTCTCGTATGGAATACAATCTAGAATTCATCGGTCCTATGTATATTTCACCAAAATGGACCATTCGTTCTTACACGGAAATAGAAAATTATCTAACGCAACAAAAATTCATTTATCTTGGTTGAATGTATTTACGTATACATATATATGTATATATATATATATGTATGTGTGTGTGTATACGTGCTAATAATTACGACAATGCAATAAGTTATATATATATATATATATATATATAATAAACGATTTTAAAAATTAATTTTTTTTTACAATTATTTATATTATAAAATAAATTTAAAAAAGAATAATTCTTTATAATTTTGTACTCAATCAACTGATCAACTGGCATATTAATTACTGCAACGAATATTCAATTCTTGTTTGTATATCTATATATACATATAGATTTCAATTAATAATAAGATGAAGATGTAACGGTAAATATTAATAAGAAGATAGAATTTGAAACACAGATATAATTATTAAGCTGTTGCATATGTGTAAATGCATTTTGACTTGACGAATAATCTTATAAAAAATAATGTTTTCAATTTTACTATACCGAAAGTTTCCATGGATTTTTTTTTTATTTATATGCCAAACCACTTTTGTTTTAACGGGGGTGGCAATTTTTCGAGCAATGCCATCGGATTCACTTCAACCGCGACCATTTCTTGATCGTTCAACCAGTTCAAATAGACAAGGTGCTGTAAAAAATACACACATAACTTCTTGTAAGACAATAACGATAAAGAATTAATTAAAATTAAAATTAAATATTACCTTATACTTTTTAGCAACTTTGAAAGCATGTTGCGATTGTGAACTCAATGCAGAGCTGCTATCTTCCGTAGTGTCGTCATTTTCACACTTTGGAATTTTCGCTTCTTTTTCCAGCGATTCGTTTTCCTTATTTATTATATAAACGTTAGAATCATCGTGCATGATTATAATATTCTCATTGTATGGATCAAAACAAATGTTTATTATTGGAAACGGACGTGCCAACCATTGTTTCGGCATACGACTTTGTAAATTATTTGAAAATTGAGTGTACTGTTTTTTAATTAAATTATATTCAACGATCTAAAAGTATAATGTTCGATATGAGATTAAAGTATGTTATATTAAAGTTAAATTTATATATAATATAAGCTCTTAAGCTTACAATTGCAATATAACGATAATACTGTTATTATTATGTTATATTTTTTAGCTACAATTTTATTTTTCTTACCTTATGATCAGAGTATACAATGACAAGATTTAAAGTATCTTTATGTACGGCCATTGCTGTTGGTGGACAACTATAACTAGGCAGTCGCCATGGTTGAAGAGATTCTTGTGTAAGATCTCCATTGACTATATACACTGCAATACTACCTTGACGGTCAGAACATATTAAATATTTATTATCCGGTGAAAAACATACTAGATTAACATTTACAATAGATTCATTCATTGTATGAAATGATCCAATGTGTCTCAAACTTTTTTTACTTAATTTATATATCGTTACTATGTTCTTATTTCCATCATTGTTAATTGTTGCTAATAGATGACCATTTGGACTGAACAACATTTTTTGTATTCTTTTTACAGTTATATCTGTATCATTCCGTGATAATATAGCATCTCCCTGCACTACGTCAAAATTGAATACTCTGACATGAGTATTCGTTGAATACACTATAGTTTTTGAATCCTTACTAATAGCATAGGATAAAATACTTTCATCTCCTTTAGTTTTAAGTTCTAATAATTTTATCGGTTCATTGTCTAATTGATGTAACATGCCAACTTTTACAGTTTCTGAAGCAGTTTGAACAGAAGATCCTAATCTCCATAATTCAAGATAATTCGAATAACACAACAATACACATTTGGACTTCTTACATAAAACAACAGAAGGTGGCTGCAGTAAGGGTGGATATTTGACAAGTACCTTTGGAGGATAACTCGATTGAGATAAATATCCATCGACTCCGGCAGAATATAATTTACCATCAGCATCTACTAAAGCTCTAACATCGTGGGAATGTAATCTTCTTTCTATTCCTTTAACCCAATGTGACTTTCCGCTGGACTTTAGAGTAACTTTACAAAAACTTCTTACAACTGGATCAACTCCTGCGCAATATACAACATTCTTTTCACGAGATAATGTGACTGCCAATATATCTGCAGTATGACTTTCATGAGACTCGATTAAAGTACCCATATAAGGATCCCAAAAGGATAAAAATCCACGAGAGTCGCCAGAAATAATTAAATTATCATCTGTTACTGCAAGACACCATACAATAGTATCTTTTCTTATTTCTTTTCTAGATGTAGTCATTTTATGAATTGCATGTCCAGAAACGGTACTCCAAACTCTCACCGTATCCGTTGATCCAGTGAATATCATTTCTCCTGTATTATCCCATTTAATACATAGAATTCTCCCATTTTGTTTGTCAAATATCCGTTCATAAATTAATGTATCTTCAGTGATGTGAAAAGTATTAATGTATCCATCTTCCGTACCAATTGCAATAAGTGTTTTTTGTTGATTAATATCCATGCACCATGCTGCTCCACCAGTAACCGATACCTGATATTTGATCTGTAATGTTGCTAAATTATATTCTACAACTAGGCCATGAAGACCGGTCGAAAACAATCTTGAGCCGATCAAAAGAATGCTTTCTATAGAATTATCTTCATCACCAGGAATAACACACTCGATGAATGGAGCATTCTCAACATTCCATAGCTCTATAGAATTATTATTTCTATAAACAACAAGAATAATATATTAGAATTATTGTTAAAACTCGTATAAAATATTTAAATAATAAAAACTAACCTGGCTAGTGCTAATTTTTTAGTTTCTGATTCATGATATAGGCAAGTAGCAGATTTGGGTTTTAATTCGTAAAATCTTACGTTATGTATCCTCATTTCATTCATTTTTTTATGAATTCATACAAATAATATAAATATACTTTGAATTCATAATATAAATTCAAATAAAATCTAAAACACACGTGATATTAAAACTATTATAATAATGATGACAATGCATGGATCTAGTGATAATGTATAGAAATGTCACTAGATTCTCAAACCTTAATTCGAAGAACCAATAATAAAAAAGGAAATATTGTTCTATTCATCTTTGTTATTATGATGTTTTATTAAAACAAAATTATAATTAATTATTAATAATATTTAATTATAAATAATATATAGATAAAAAAAATCGATCGAACATAAACGATATAAATGAATAATCGTATTAAATATTTAATGCAACACGTTCACCAATGAGAACAGAGTTATTGCAGAAAGTGATTGTCTATTCGATTGCACTGAGAAATTCTTAATTTATTGATTTTATTCTTTGACTCATGAGATCATAAATTTTAAGTCTCCCTTATGAGTAGGTAAATACACACGTATATAACCTAAATATAATAAGATATTCTTCTTTTTGTTAAATACATTACGCAAGCGCTTTTCAGAAACTAGATGCGTCATACCCTGAAGTTTGCCATACTTGATAATAGTTACTTTTAGGTAGAATAGTATCGGAACTTGTCGAAGCGTGTTGTTCGTTGTGTAACGTTGGAAGACATATATACGTATATTAACAATTATATTGTGCGATAAAAGTTTTAAAGTAATTTCGTTTAAATCATTTTCTAACAAGTTATTAATTTTTCACCGGTTAACATCTCGTTTTTATCAAGAACAGTTGTCAAATCCAAATTAAAGAGAGGTAAATAAAATCAATCATATTCGGCATATGAATGTGCTTTATTATTGATTGTAACTATTTCTAGAAAGTGGTATGACGCATCGAATTGATATATAATACTTGCTGTCATTTTTTAAACGCATAGGTTCTATCTAACATTTGATTATCTATTTATCGAATGTTGCAAGGTTGCACTGTTGCTCAATGTGTCGTAATGATTAAATATAACATAGAATTATATCGATGCTAATTAAACTTATCACATACTATTTCCGGTATTTTTCTAGACCAATCTCGTTATTTAGCTTTACGTTAAAAGTCAATACTTCCCTGAAATATTACCAGGAAATATATTCGATCTATGAGACTTAATCTTGAAAATTTCGTTTTTATTATTAAATGATAACTGCATAAGTATTTCGTTAACTTTGAATATATAGACCGATTACGTACGATTTGTATATATTCATCTTAATATTTAATGTTTACATAGTTGTCGTCCTTGTCATCATCGTGTCGTCATCGGTGTTGCTAATAATTAATATGGTATTATACAACGAAAAACGTGTTTTCCTCATGCGTTATAATTTGATACATTAAATTATTTTAATAAAACGCACGTAATACGTTAATGATAGATGTTTTCATATGATGACGTATTCTACGTTATGAGTGTTATCTGTAAAATAAAAGGAACATCATATTAGAGATAAGATAAATAAGTATTTTTTCAAGAATTTGTTAGCTGATTTTTTATTTTTAACTTTTAGACTATATTCCATACATACGCATACACACATTCATACATACGCATAAACACACACATATATATATAATACAATACTATATAAATGTTTGACGATATATTTATATTAGTATATTATTATTTTACCTGTTTAAGGCAGCAGTTTTCTTACTATATCTTATAATATCAACTTGTTGTAATCATAGATTATTTTTCAGCTAATACAAGCAAAAAGATGACTACTTGGAACACACCAGGTGCAGGATACTATCCAGGGCAACAAGGTTTTAATTTTTTCTTTATGTTACCAAAACTATTTTTCTTGTTTTGCAGTAATTTTATGTATTAATACAGCATATGAACACAGCCCACAGAAAAATTCACTACAATTCTTGCTTCAAGCGGCATTTGTCACTTCATATCATCTTTATAACATTCTTATGTATATATGCATACATACAGTAGAACGTTAATTATCCGAATTAATTTGAAAATAAATTTAATTTGAACGGTCTATAAAACTAATACGTATCTAATAACAAGGAAAGTGCAATATAAAAAATTTGACATTCTTAGATATTGCTAAATTGAGAATTCTTTTCATCAATATATACAAAATTTGTACAACATTTATTTCATTTTAACGTTTTGCTCATTCCAAGATAATATTCAATGGATATTTCAATGCATATCCAGATTATGTTCTAATTTCAACATTCTTTTAATACTCATCATATAAATGAAATTTATACATATGAACTCACTAAATTCAGACAAGATTTAAAACTTAGAGATTTGAAACAGCTAAGATACATGTCTCATAAAATAAATAATTGCTAAATACATAGCTGAAGTACGTATATACATGACTCATTATATACTCAGATAAACGGATATTCAGATAATCAACGTTTCGAATAATTGACGTTCTATTGTACATATCATAAGAATAAAAAAAGATACTTATTGTTAATAGTAAAAAAAATGCAATAATCGTCTCATATTTAGATGGATTCATATTCATTAAGATTAACAAATTTCGTTGAAAAAATATCACATTTATTTTTTCTTATTTATATAATCTGTAAATTATATTTAATATATATATATAAAATATATATTAACATCTTACAACCCTATAAAAGAAAAGAATATTCTTTTAATTAAATTGAAAATATTAATGCAACATATGCTAAAATTTCCTTCATAATGATATAATCGATTTGCAAATATAATTTCTATAAAGACATAGTATTATTATTAATTAATAAATTATATTTATTATACATGTATGAATAACATGGTCCTGCAAGAAACATAGATGTTATTCATATCCGTATAAAATGGCACGCAATATAATATAATGTTTATCACAATTATGTAATAATAATTATTCACAATAATGCATGCTTATAGTATAAAATAGAGGGTACTGTTAACAAAAATACTGTAATATTTTCATTCATGTTTTTTAATGTTTGTTGTATAGGTTTTCCTTATCCACCACAAAATCCTGGTTATCCACCACCACCACAAGAAGGATATCCACCTCCTTATTCGGCTGGAAATATTCCACCACGTATGTTCAAATTTGTTTAATAGATATGTTATTAAACAGTTATTTTTATTATATTTTATTTTTCTTTTATTTTAGAACCAGGATTTATACAACCACCAGGTATACCACCACCAGGTGTACCACCCTACGGTCAAGTTCCACCTCCTACCGGAACACCATTCGGTGTAACTCCACAACCAGGAATGTATGGGTCAAGTTATGTGGAAGATCCCTTACAAGACGAAATAAAGGGATTTGATTTTAATGATAAATCAATAAGAAATGGGTTTATTAGGTATGCATTTAGATAAGTATTATTGATCGGTCTTGTTGATCATGGCAAATGAAATTATTCATTCTTTTCTTTTTATTTACAGAAAAGTCTACTCAATTCTAATGACTCAGCTATTGATTACCCTGTCATTGATAGCTATATTTTTGTACCACAAACCAACGCAAAAATGGGCGATGGCACATAGAGAAATATTTTGGATTTGTTTTGCTGCTACCATAATTTTGATCATTTGCATGGCTTGTTGTACCAGTGTTAGACGTAAAGCTCCAATGAATTTTATATTTCTTTTCTTATTTACAATAGCCGAGGGAGTCTTATTAGCGATGGCTGCATCCACTTACAGATCGGAAGAAGTAAGCTGCAATAATCTTTATCATAGAATTAATTTAGGATTGTTAATATATGGTTTTTTCGCTTTATAGGTATTAATGGCAGTGGGAATTACAGCAGCTGTTTGTTTGGCGCTAACAATTTTTGCGTTCCAAACGAAATATGATTTCACTGGTTGTCATACTATTTTATTCATAGCTCTTGTCGTCTTGATTATATTCGGTATTATTGCTATGATCTGGCCTGGTAAAACTGTACAACTTGTTTATGCATCATTGGGTGCACTAATTTTCTCATTCTATTTGATCTATGATACCCAAATGATAATTGGAGGTAAACATAAGTATTCTACTTCTCCTGAGGAGTACATTTTTGCAGCATTAAATTTATATTTAGATGTTATTAATATTTTCTTGGATATCCTTACCATCATTGGTGCATCTCGAGATTGAAACTAAGAAGATACCTGGAACATTCCACTGTATTAAAATTCTTTACTAAACAACGCGTAGTAGGCTTTTACTTGTTATCATTTTGTTTTAACTCTATACTTTTTTCTAAAGAGTAAATAATAAGTGAAAGAAGGGAAAAGTGTAAAGCAAATCTTTATTGCTACGAAGAATTAGCATTTTACATGTGATCCTATTTATGGGCAATAGAAGGAACACAAAAGAACAGTTACCACTTGACTTAGTTTTACGTGTAAAGCCTTCGATTTTGTTTCAAAATATTTCTTATTGTCTTACTCAAAAACTAAATGTATCATAATGTTTATTAATCTTTTTTTTTTTTATAAGATTGAATATTGTCGATATAATCATTTTATTTGTGTAATTTAGTTGTTGTATTCAAATCGTTGTTATTATTTCAATCAAGTTAGATAAAGATAAGATAAGTCATTTAATGTAAAATGTATAAGCAGTTTTCATCTTCAGAAATTAATTCGTTACGATTACTTACTTTCTTGTAAAGTGATAGCATTCACATCTGTGATGCTTTTTGTTCCTGACAATTAATATTTCATTTTGAAAATTGTAATTAGGAATTACGTATATTTATTTTGTTTTTCTTTGTTTTTTTCTCCCCCCTTCCAAGTTTCCTGTCAATATATCATTTATAAAATCACCGTTGTGCACTTTATGACAATTGAATGAATGATAGAATTGATGATGTTATTAATATTATTGCTCCTTACTTTAATAATGAAAATATATATGGTATGTAATATTATAAGCATATTATACAAACAGTCAAGTAATTATTAAAAAACTCTAAATATTTGATCGATATTTATGTATTTATATAGGTACTTTATCAGTATGTTTAAGTTTTATTCATGTTTGAATAATAAAAGCTGCAGATATAAAGAAATTATTATTTTATTTTAAACGTATTCGTATACGGTAAGAAATTCATTTGTATGTGCAAAATATTTCATAAAAACGCGTCTAATTCTATTTAATGTATATATATATATATATCGAAATATGATCTATACTAACAGTATTTTAAGGATTATAGAACAATAAAAGAATGATTTCGAAATCTTGAATATTTATATTTATAGTAAATTATTCTTACACAAATAGGATAAAAGCTTTTGGTTTAAAGCTTTTCAATTGAAACTTAAGAAACATCCGATTAAAACTTAATTATAAAGAAGCCATGTTAGGTGTGCAACGTTTTTGTATGAAAAAGCGTTAAAGTTTACATAGATAAAAATGTTTGAAATATATGTTTTAGCATTGATTCTCATGGTAACAAATTGCAGCTTTATAATAAACAATATGACATAGCTAACTTTGTTCGATTACTAATGCTTATTTTCGTATGAAAAAATGAAGCCTTATCAATAAAGCTAACAATTATTGATACTCTATATTAGCTTTTTTTATTAATGGAGCTTCAGTCTGTATACGTGCATTAAACACACACTTATAAATATATTTACGTATGCATAAAATAGCATTTACAGTCCATCCTCTGAAGCCTGTGGATATAATGAAAGAATTTGACGTTGAAAAATAAAGTTGGATAATTTGTTGACAACCCTTCATTAAATTGTACTCAATGTTATTACCACAATTGACATCCAATTAACTGAATCAGTTTTGATCAGGCAGTGTCACAAAGAGTTTAATTATGCTATTACGATTTAAATTATATTCTATATCTATCCACAAATCTATTTAAAGTGGCACGCGTTTATATATATATATATATTTATATTTATATAAATATATAGATATATATATATATATACATAGATATAGATAGTTTATTATGCGCCATTAAATAAATAATATAAAATTAGCAGCACCGATTGGAATTTCTTTCCACCCTTCTATCGACTGTTACTCTATCCGGAGCATCCTGCGGTTCTTTTCCCTGAATTTTCTCCAAAATAGCTTCCGCTAATTCACTGAATGCACGATCAATATTAATGTCAGCTTTCGCTGATGTTTCCATAAATCTGATACCATGCTCTCTCGCTATCTACAAAGAAGAATTATTTATTTTAGCAACATAATTGTTAGAATATTATTATCGGTATCAATTAAATAATATTTCTTACTGCTTCGCCTTTCTCTGTACTAACAACACGCTTATCATCCATATCACTTTTGTTACCAAGTATCATTTTTTCTACATCTTCATTCGCATGCTGCAAGAGCATTAGTTATAAATGTATGACACTTAACGATAATTAATCTTACGCAAGAAAAATATTTACCTCATCGATATTTCTTAACCACTTAACTATATTTTCAAATGTTTTTTCATTTGTAATGTCATAAACAAGCATTATACCCATGGCACCTCTGTAGTAGGATGTAGTGATAGTATGAAATCTTTCTTGACCAGCAGTATCCCTATAAAAACATTCATTTAGATATATTGTACTAAAATGTTAACTGTCTACATTGTCTTACCATATCTGTAATTTAATTTTTTTCCCTCTCAACTCGACAGTCTTGATTTTGAAATCAATACCTATAGAAACGTGAAAATCATTATCATAATATAAAAATAGAAAAATATATTTAATAATTAATATGTGATTGGTAAGTATTGACAATCGAATCATAAATCAAAATTCGAGATAATTTAAATCTATAATCTAACCTAAACGATTGAAGAGAAAGAGAAAGAGAGAAAGATAGAGAGAGAGAGAGAGAGAGAGAGAGAGAAAGAGAAAGAGAGAGATAGAATCATTAAACGAACGTATTAAAAATAAAAAATTACTAATGATTTATCGAAGATGACAGATAATAATTAATCTTTATAAATCTTACCAATGGTAGATATGAAGGTCGTAGAAAAAGCATCGTCGGAAAATCTGAATAGTATACAAGTCTTGCCGACTCCGGAATCACCGATGAGAAGTAATTTGAACAACAGGTCGTACGTCTTTTTCGCCATTTCACAAAAGCTCGTTCCTCGTTAAGGATACTTGGAATGAAAATGAAAAATGAGCGATAGGTTGTGGTAGTTTATAAAGGAAGAGGATATCCTGAGGATCGAGTATGTTTCGTACATCGAACGCTACGTGCCGATTAGTTAGAATTTCAAGGTCGAATGAGGGCGCGTCTTCTTCTATACTTTAAACAAGAGTGTGTATCTCGATACGCGACGGTAAAACCGGTCACAGGGAGTATATGCCTGTGTTCTCTGAGAAACTATTAAAAGACGACGCGACGACGCACGACGGTGCAACGCGCAATGAAAGGCATTGGGGTGACTTCGTACTTTGCGCTCGCGGAACGATGACGAATTCCTTCTTTCCAAGATCGTCCGAGTTTAATTCTATCTATATCGAGTTTCTAACCGACATATCTCCTCGACAACGACAACGGCGACGACGATGATGATGATGATGATGATGATGATGATGATGATGATGACGATGATGATGACGACGACAAAGCCGACGAAAACGTGTATGTTTTTTAACACATTATTCCCCTATCGCTTACGTACTATCTATATATATGTATCTACATATATCTATATCTGTATATGTATATATATATATATATATATATATATATATGTATGGCGCATATAAATACGAATGATGTGTCCTTAATGATCGTTCGTTAAAGATCTTTTTGGTTACCCACGTAATGTCACTACCAATTTTTATATACTTTTCATCTTTTTTTTATTTTTATTTTTATTTTATTTTACAAATGAAACACAACGAACGACGACTTTTTCGTCTTTCCTCTCCCTTACCTCTCTTCTTTCGAGTACAAAGCGGACTGTGTTCTTTTTTCGTTAACCCGTTCGTTCGATACACATGTTTGACAATTACGTAGAAAAAGCGCAATAATTGAAGCCGCGTTTATTCCTACGTTTATTTTCGCGAAATACATTAAACGTCGTTATCGTCGTCGTTGTTATATGTAATCTCTTTTTTTTCTTTTTTTTTTTATTTATATTTATTTATTTTTCCCGTCATTCGTTTTAATCGCAGTTCAATTAAAATACCCCCTCCTATCCTTTCGAAATATTTTTCGCTTATATTTGTCGCGATATAATAATCGATTAATACGAAGAATCAAATTCGCGAGTAAGTAATGCGATGAGAAATTCTATTAAGTCTTTGTTGGAAATTCATGCTACCTTTATAACAACGGTACTATACTATAGAAACGATCGATTTCGCGTTGAATTTCATCCATCGTCCTGTGTATAGCCTAGTATAGCAAATAATACTACGCCGTATAATCGACAAACAACACATACAAATATCACAGGACGTAATATGACTTTTTTTGCATGTGCTGCTGCGCTGTCCTACCTGTCTGTCTGTCTGTCTGTCTACTGCAACGTAGCCAGGGACAAGGCCAGGAGCTTCGAAATGTCGTCGCCAGGTGGCAACACCGATGCGTCGTCATTTGTTGTTTCGCAACGCAACCAATATTAGTTCCATCAAGTTGTACGAACATTTCTCGTCGATGGATTTTCAAAGGATACGTTAACAAACATCGTTCTTTTTTATTGCACACGACGACGCTGACAGTTTTTTAAAATTACGTGCAACGAAATAACATGGCTGCAAAAGTTAAACATTACGATCCGTTTAGCTCGGCGAGTTCCGAGAGGTATGTTTGTCAAATGTTTTTTTTCCTTTTTATTATTTTAGATTATTTTCTTTGATGTCAGCGTTTTAGAATACATAAATGTTGTTTATCTTTGCATATTCTTTACTTTGCGTACTTTTTACAGCGAGGATGGAGAAATTCCTTTGGACGATCGTGAATTACTTGTCGATGAAATTTGCGACGAAGCGACGACCACGCCGCAATCGCCGAGACCACCGTCCACCGGTACGTTCGTTTATTTTTCTCGATAAGAAGATAAATGAATTCATTCTTACGATCCATCGTTTAATAGATATTTGATTTTCTCCTCCTCCTTTTATTCTACACTCTTACTTGTATGTTTTCTTCTTTACTCATTTGTAACATCTGTGTGTGTGTGTGTGTATGTTATCATAACTATTTTTTAATCAGGTTGCAAAACAGCTTGTTTCAAAGAGATATGGAGTACATGCATATGGCAACAATCCGATGATCATTTATTCCAAACAGATATCTTTAATTTTTCAAAGAAGACAGCTGTTTCTTCTACAAGTACAAATGTTTCCCTTCCCCATTTTTCATTTATTTAACCTATTGTATTACAATTTAATTTGCTGCATCGTTAATTATGATTACGTTATGATACAGTTACAAATTTCTGAACCAAAAGTAAGACTTTTGCTTCTCTGTTTGTACTGTAAAGCGTATCACATTTCTAATATGTTGTAGTAGTGCAAAAGGTTAATATGCAATTTTAAAATGTTTATTACTTTATATTTATGTAAATCATATGAAATTTGATACAATAGGTTCACAAAAATCTCCACGTTCAAGAAGGCAACGTACTACCAGTATGACACAATCTAGTAAAAAGACATCAGCGGAATCTATCATTAGAAGTAAGAGAGGAACCATTTATACAGCAGGTAGACCACCTTGGTATAATTCTGCGGGACAGCAAGTAGAACCTTTTGTTATTGGTAAGAAATTTTTCTTTTAATAGAATTTAGAATCTTTATAGAATTAAGTTAAAAGTGATAATTGTATTTTAGGAATCTGTGGAGGCAGTGCTTCGGGTAAAACTACAGTAGCTACAAAAATAATAGAGTCATTGAGCGTTCAATGGGTGACTCTTCTTAGTATGGATTCATTTTATAAAGTATGCAGGCATAATTTACTATAGTCACTTAATAAAGAAAATACTTATTCAATTATTATATAATTTTTATTGCGATTTTAGGTATTAAATGAAAAACAGCATGAAATGGCAGCATGCAACGAATATAACTTTGATCATCCAGACGCATTTGATATGGAACTTCTCAAGACTACGTTGCAACGATTAAAAGAAGGAAGGATGGTGGAAGTTCCTATTTATAATTTTGTAACTCATCGTAGAGAGAGTAGGACTGTAAGTTGATAAATTCGACTAATATGCACTATTATTCAATGCTACTTTCTATAATATAACATACTTATCGTTTTATTTTCTTTTTTGGAAGAAAACAATGTATGGCGCTAACGTCATTATTTTTGAGGGAATATTTACCTTTTATAATGTGGATGTATTGAAGGTAAGTAATTACGTATTTAATAAATAATAATAAAATGTGTTAAATATTGAAATAGAAAATGTAAGTCCATATACTTTGTATCTAATATTTTATTTCAATGATTATCTTTAAAAGATGTGCGATATGAAAATATTTGTTGATACTGACGCCGATGTACGACTTGCACGAAGATTGCGTAGAGATATATTGCAAAGAGGAAGAGATTTGGATGGTGTCTTAAAACAATATTGTACTATGGTACAACCTGCCTTTTATTATTACATAGCACCACTTATGGTCCATGCTGATATTATTGTACCTCGTGGTGGAGAGAATGAAGTTGCTATTGAACTTATTGTACAACATGTGCATACACAATTACAATTGGTATGTATTTGTATATATTGTTATTTTATATAAACATAAATATCTTTAAGCATACTTATGTTCTTTTGATTTTAGAGAGGATTTAAGCTCCGTGAACAATTAGCCCATTCTTACATAGGTCAACCATTACCTACATCTTTATATTTACTTCCTGATACACCACAAATTAAAGGCCTACATACGT
Source organism: Polistes canadensis (assembly GCF_001313835.1). Lineage (NCBI taxonomy): Eukaryota > Metazoa > Arthropoda > Insecta > Hymenoptera > Vespidae > Polistes > Polistes canadensis. Next base: position 549,512 of record NW_014569593.1, read on the forward strand.
TTATAAGAAACAAAGATACTTATAGAGATGAATTTATATTTTATTCGAAACGTTTGATACGTCTTGTGATAGAATATGCATTGTCTCTTTTGCCATTTGAGGTAAGTATGAAAGAAAAATTATCTACAATGGTACAGGAAAAAGAATGAGAAAATAAGAAAATAATTTGTTTAATTTATTTAATAATAAAGGAAGTTACGGTGGAGACACCGCAAGGAATACCTTATCATGGTAAGCGAGGTGCAACAGACAAAATTTGTGGTGTATCTATTTTACGTGCTGGAGAAACAATGGAACAGGCTGTTCGAGATGTATGTAAAGATATAAGAATAGGAAAAATTCTTATACAAACGAATCAACAGACTGGTGAACCTGAGGTATTTATTATTTTAACTCTATTATATTTATCAATAATAATATATTTATACAATTCTTCTTTCTTAGCTATATTATTTGCGTCTTCCAAAAGATATCAAGGATTATAGGGTTATATTAATGGATGCTACTGTAGCAACCGGTGCTGCTGCTATGATGGCTATTAGAATTCTTCTCGATCATGATGTAGCAGAAGAAAATGTTTTATTGGTATCTTTACTTATGGCGGAATCGGGTGTTCATTCCATCGCTTATGCTTTTCCAAAAGTGAAAATAGTTACATCTGCTTTGGATCCAGAGATAAATAATAAATTTTATGTATTACCAGGTATTGGTAATTTCGGTGACAGGTATTTTGGTACCGAACCATCTTCCTTAGATGATTAACGAATTTTATATAAGTAGAAATAATCATTTGTAGACTTATTTGTTTCTTGCCTTTACTATTGTGATACTGCAAACAACAATCCTTTCTTGTACTTTTAGTGTAGCTTATTATTTAAGTTTTTAATTTCTCCCCGTTCGGAGAGTTGTACAGTTACAGTGATATGTCTAAACAATCTCCTTGTTAAGTGATTTCTGCGTCGAAGATAAGTTTGTAATAAATTCTATTACATTGGTATATTATATTTTGTAATATACGCGTATGTTCATATATATTTATTTTATTAAATTATTTACAAAGGTGTCGTACCAACATTACCAGCTTCAGCAGTTGCACCAGTACCGTGTAATTGTCTGTAACCTCTAGCACTCGCTTGACGCGATCGACGCCATATATCCAAATTATTATTTGTGGTATTACTACTTGGTTGACCCAGAAGATAAGTAATCAATCTATCAAGAGCCTCCAGGTCTTCGTTTGTACTTGCAGAATTTGGTAAACCGTTTGGTGATGTATCATGATTGCTCGTAGGACGAGTAATTATTTCATCACTTGTTCTACCATTTCCTTTATTGGCACCAACGTGCGTAGGAAAACCAAGTTTTGGAGTGATCTATGAAACAAATTTTTCATCATTTTGATGTCACATTTTCGATACAGTTTTATTTTTTGTCATTGTTTTCATTGTATGGACAATTGAATCACGAGTACATTGTTACTGTACTGAATAATTATGACGTTATTAAAGTTATGTTTATAATTATAATAATTATTATAAACATAACTTTTACCGTACAAAGAATATAGCAATTAAAAATTTTACCGTATAATGATAAGTATTGATAAAAATTAATTATAATTTATTGAACAAATTGTTAGATAATAGTAGTCGTTAGTATCGAACGGGTTAATTATCTTTTAAGTAAATTTTAATTATTTACCTCTTCATGCCCAAGTCCATAACTCATTCTTTGAACTTTTCTAAAGGTGTCATCATCGATCGCCTCGCGTACGGCTTCGTTTAGAGTTCGTTCTAATTCCTTTTGTTTAGTTTTACTCAACCCGTCGTAATAACTGTTGCATTGTTATTCGTTCATGTAGTATATAATATCATGTGTCATTTAATTTCGTGCTTACTCACCTTGAATCCAATGAACTGTGATCTCTGGAAGTATTTTTATCGCGAACCAAACGTATATCATGTTCCCAAAATCGTCTTAATTCCGGTGTTGAAGTATATGGTGCGGCTACTTCTTTAATCTAAAACAACACGATCAAAGAAATTTCACCATTGAATGATACGAAAAGATAGATTTTTGAATATATTACCTTGAGGACCATTATCGCCGTTATGAAGATACACATTACGTTAATGAATGTCAAACATGCACTGATAATTCCATTGCAAAAGAACTCTACAGGTAGATAATCGGTATAAACGTATACGTAAGAACTATTAAAATCCGCGTAAGATTCTCCTTTTATGTGTGGCATTTTGATCGGTCGGTATATCAACCAGATGCATCCAAGAGCCCAAAATAAACCCTATAAAAGGTTATTGATTTATATTAATATTTCATTTTTTTTTCCTATTTATTTTTTTCATTTTAATTATATTGTATTAACTTACGCAATTAACAACCGGTGGTAACAACGAAGCAGATATAGCAACACCGATTAAAGGACCATTACTTCCTTGCAATAATGCAACAGCTACACCTGTACCCGAAGGAAGTGCCCACAGTACACCCATCCAAAGAGATCTATAATTACCTCTAGCAAAAAAATCCGTAATCTGGTTTAAATTATTGTTTTCACACTCTAGTCAGTTTATTTTATTTTCTATCAAAGTCAGCTCACCTGCCTTTCATTTCATCGGTTGGCCAATCGTTGTAACCCCACGGCATTTCTGTTGTGCCAAGGATAAGGCCGAATATAAATCCGAAAAGTATAGACAAGAATATACCTAACAAAAGACTCTTCAATCCACCTAATTGAAGATTTCTGTCTGCTATTATAGTGCCGAACGTCAAAGACATAACCGGTCCCTTTTTATTTATATAAATGAAATGAAGAAGAGGAAAGAAACGAAATATATATTTTGTGCGTTTGTCAAATAACGAAAAGTTTCATTTCTTACCATTAAAGGTGATACCAACATGGCTGCTACCACATTGGTTGCACTATTTTCAACAAGACCCAATGCAGCTAAACAACTAAAAGATTTTTCTTTTTTTTTTTTGTTTTAAATTTTAGACAAAAAAAATAATTCATTTTATTAAATAATTATATGAAATATTCTTACTCAGCCGTTAACACCAATAGAACGTAATCAAAAGTAAGGTCACCACCACTTCGAACACCATCCACCACTTGTTTAACTGTCAATTTGGAACGTATAGAATCCACGAAATCAGTCCAAGCATCCTTCCTATCCTGAGCTTCTCTTTTCCTAAAATCCAAGAATGCATGCAACAGTAACAGAGGAATTCATTCACTCGCATATTCGAAATTACCTGCGTGCTATGTCGTCCTTGATCGCTGCAGATCCTATGCTCTTAGATCCAACACTACTGTAGGTACATTGTGTCGGTATTACACTGAAAATAATCATTTAGTATTTTATCTTATCTGTATTAGAGTATTGTCTTTTTTTTTTTTTTTTATTTATATTGTACACGTGTTTACCTGACGATAGAATTCATTTTAACTCCTATGCCCATTTCGGTGAGACAATGTATACAATTTTCGCATGGTTCGCCAGCAGGAACTGGGAATATTACCTAATTCAACAGACACAGACAAATAGAAGTAGTACCGTATAATACAGTTAATATGTTACGTATATATATACAATTAAAAATAAAGAAGAAATATTTTCGTTGTTTTACCTCGTAATACATGTTCTCTTTGTCTTTGCACCAAACAACGTGTTCTACTTTGAGCTTTTTCAGCAATTCGGTCAACACCTGCCAAAAGACAAATCATTATCAAATAATAAAAATTTAAAATTATGTAAATAAATGTGATTTATTATATATTATAATAAACGTTTTTGAAATTAACCGTTTCCATGGAAACGAAGACAGGTGTTTTAGAACGAAGAGCAGCACGAGCACGTGAATAATTTCGCGATGAAACGTCTAAATCAGTATCATCGTCCCCAACAAGCGCATTTTCGTTTTCCAGATCATCGTCCAACGTTAGAAGTTGGGCTTTCGATTTCAATTCCTTCAATCGTAAATCAACTTTAGGCCTAACAACAGCTGGAGTTAATTTTTCAGGTTTTTTCGGACTTTTAATTGGTATACCAAAAACTAATTCGTGCTCGTAACTCAAAGTTGGAATGCACACTAAAAAAACAACACCGCCAGGCATTTTGATATCCTGTTGGATGATCGCACACGCGACTACGAATAGAAATTATGCATCTTTTATCATGAGACATACGAGTTTCTCAGACGTAGTAGGTACAAACTTAATTAGCTTAACGTTAATAGTTTTGTTATTTGAATCTTAACACATTGGTTATTACAGTCTGGTTAAAAATACCGTACCTATGGTCTATACTTTTTTTTCTCAACTGTTTTACACGATATGTCGTATTTATTTTTGTTTATAATATAATTATGATATTATATATTAATTGTAAGTTAAACAAAAATTATATATGTTTATTAAGATTAATAGATGACCTATTGCTAAAAAACGATAATCAAAGTGATTATACTTTATAAATGACTAAAATATAAATTCATATATAAATATAAAAAAAGTTATTTATTAGTATTATTAAATGTAATATTTAATTTAATTAAATTCAAAATGAATCAGTTAAAGATTTTCGTATTATTATATTTATCACGATGAACACAAAATTATGATCTCATAATTTTTGGAAAGAACATAGGAAGGTGAAAGAAAGGTTTATGAGTTTGCTCGACACATTTTTACGAAATAAACATTTATTTTATTTTTTTCCATTAACAAATCAACAGCGTACAGACTAACGTCTAAAGACTAGACTTTGACGTTCTCGCTTTTGTATTTGTTTCTCTTTTTTTTTTCTTTATTTTTTCTTTTTCTTCTCTCTTTTCTTTTTTTTTTTTTTTTTTTATTATTTTTATTTCTAAAAGAAAACTAGAGGCCGCGAGAGGAATTATTTATCGTGCGAGGGGAAGTCCTGAATTCGTTTTCTACGAATGATATTCAATGTTAAATTCGACTAATAGATTATAATTAGCCTCTTGATTTATAGCGAATAAGAATATCAGAAGCGGCAACGTTTTTTGTTCAATCTAAAATGTTTCACACACGATACTCAAGATAAGCGTCGGCATTTAAAATACACGACGTCAATAAAATATTTGTGTTATTGCGATTAATATATATTTATATATATATATAATCCTCTTTTTAAAAGGATTTCTTGCGGATGATATTAAAGGATGAACGTAGCACGAACGATATATTCGATTTTAATCATAGATCCAATTGTCCCTATACGCGAATTTCTTAATTATTATAAACTAATAGACATATTTTTTTTCATTTTTATTTCACAAATTTTTTGATATATATTTTCACTTGACGCATATATTAATATTATGCTAATAAGAAAAAAACGAAAGGACAATTAATCGAAACAAATAATAATTCAATTCCGTAATAATCAACCATCATATCGTTTAATTATCGATCGTAATTTGTTTCGTTTCTTTCATCCATTTATAGAAATCCAAAAGTAATCTGAATTTCGGACAATTCGAGGGACAGACAAATCCCCTCGCTCGTATTTCTAACAATTTTAATAGCTTTTTTTTTTTCTTTTCTTTTTTTTTTTTTCTTTCCATCGTTCATATCATAATAATAATCGTATCGCGAATAAAACGACGACAGTTTCTTCTTTCTCTATACTTTGATTCCTAAGAATTATTTTTTTTGTAATTCACATTTTTTTTTATTTACAATCACGTACACGCATACACACGCAACGCACACACGGCATACACGATATATTCCTTCGTGCAAGTAGTACTTATTTATTTTATTTTATTTATTTATTTATTTTTTTATTTATTTATTTACTTACTTACATAATTCACGCCACGGCTAAGTGCCAACTTCACGTACGAGGTTTTCACGGTTATTTCTCTCACTAACAAGTAGAATCGTTTAAGGCCATTACACGAGGAGATAAACAAAGTTTTTCTCTTTTTTTTTTTTTTTTAATTTTCTTTCCTTTCCTGTAACAACAGTAGCAACAACAGCCAGCAGCAGCAACAGCAGCAGCAGCAGCAGTGCGGAGTGCGAAAGATTTTTTTTTTATTTTGTACAAGACGTTTCTCCTTTATATAATTTTCTCCTTTGTAATTAGCTGGACCACCTTAGCTGATCTTAATCGATACCAATAGATCAATACGATCTATGAGACCACACAAAACCAGCGAATTTTAATGCAATTTTTCTTGCATTTGGAAGATCAGAAGATTTATTATATTATCTTCCCAGAGTTTGATTTTTTCAAACTTTCGTAATATCATCATCGTTCGAAAGGAACATTTCGTCTTTCAAAATAAAAAAAATATTGATAAAAATCTCATTAGAAGAAAGTGTTTATAGAATAAAATTCAATTGCCTTATTTTTCTTTCTGTCTTTTTTTTTTCTTCTGTTTTTTCATTCTTATTCCGTTAGATCATAAAATATAATTACGTTTGATAGGTGCGTAGTAGTTTCTTTGTTAAATTAATTTCATGAAATTCTTCGAATTAATCCGATTGCGATTATAGATGAATCAAATCAAATATAGACCGAGTATTCGTTATATTCTTGTTCTTTTTCTTTTCATTTCATTTTTTTTCTTTTATAATGGTGTACTGGGTCGTCGTAAGAGCGACGAAAGGAGTGAACGAGGACGTGCTTGTCGTTTCCAAGGACGACGCAAACAAGGACGATGCACATCCTCGTAAGACGAAGCCTATTTACGCGCATTCCTTAAAGGTCAAGCTCTCTCTTCCTCTTCATCGATTTCCTCCGAAGATTCCGAAGAAGATGATGTTATCAGGGCCGTAGATAAACTTGGTAGTTGAGCCGAGCATAGGTAAGACGACATTCTTATTCTTTGAGGATTCCAACATTCTGGAAGGGAACGCGAACCATCCTCGTTTCTTTCCAATGATTTTTCCATCGTGCCCAATTCCATCATCGACACTCTCCGGTGCACAGAACTTTTGCTGCTACTGTCTGCGAGAGATCATTCGTAAGAGAGAGAGAGAGAGAGAGAGAAAAACAAAAAAAAAAAAAAAGAGAAGAGAAGAGAACACAGTTAGAACAAAGGGGAGGAACATTTTATTCAACAAAAATACGTAATTAAAGTCTCGCGCGTAAATGGTGAAAGATTAAAAGTGCAAAATAATAAAAATTGATAAATATATATATATATATATATATATATATATATCAAAACCATATCAGATACTGAAGTGCTTTTCCTTAATTTATATTTGCTACGTCACCGACAAGTTTATCAGAGTTATAACGGACACCTGAGATTATAATTTCGGTTCGGAAGATAGAAGACACTATACACAATAAAAGGCTTTAAATGTTTTTTTATAATGATCTTTGGTCTTATATTAATTAATTACTTAAGATTTAATTGACTTTTTTTTTCTCTATATAACAACAAAAGATTTATTTATTTAAAATACTTAAACAATTATATTATATTATAAATTAACAAAAATAAATTACTAACCTATAACAACAAAAGAAACAACATTTTAAAGTCTTTTATTGTGTATAGTGTCTTCTATACTTACCTCTCAGGTGTCCGTCATGACTCTAAGTTTGTGGGTGACGCAGCAAATATAAATTAAAGAAAAATACTTCGGTATTTGATATGGTTTTCTTTACTTATATATATCTCGTGCTAAAATATATATTATATATGATACGATATGATGACTCCTTTATCTGACTGCCTACCTTTGCCCAATACCAGTCCCTGGCTCGAACGTATTAACTTTTCGATTCCTCTGTTTTACCTGTGTTTCTCGTGGGAGTGGAAAACTCTTCCATCCCGGTAACCGTGTACTCGTCGCACTCGTCAACCGTTTCCTGACGTTCGATGTGATCCGGTGTACCAACGCTCTCGCGTCGAAACAGACCAATCACTGATTGTACTTTTGGTTGCTTTATGGTACCTTTGAGGATCAAGTTTTTCCTTTGTTATATTTGAAACTAGGCTAGGAGTGAGTATTTAAGGCTTCTCTATACGTGTTCAAACATGTTATGGTGCGCGTGCATCTAAAACTTACGTTTTATCAAATCAAACATCGTTTTCAATTTGTTTTCGGTATTATCGATTTTTCGATCGATGCAAATATTCCCATCGATGCCAAATAAACATATATTGCAACATTTAACGTGAAACATAGAAATCGATGCATGCATACATCGACACCCCCCTCCCGAACTTTCGCAAAATCTTCTTTGATTTCGGTTAGATTCCACATTACCGACTTTGTTTGTTTCTTTTTCAATTTGTCGTGATACCAACGTTGAAACGCGTACTTTATTTTTCCTTCGTCGATGAAAATCACTTTTCCAATGCTGATTTACCGATATCGAATTATATATATATATATATACAGTGTGCAACATATATCGTAAAATTTAGGAATTGGTGCATACATCGACATTTAGGTTTCATACAATCAACCTGTAATTTCAGTTAGTCTATACATTTTCTGTGATATTAACGTCGAAACACGTTATCTTTTTTTTTTCCCTTTATCGATAAAAGTTTGCCTCTGACGTTAATTCACTGACACTGAACTACATACATACATCGTGACATATGTATGTCATGAAACTTAGAAATCGATGCATATTTTAACATGTATAGGTGCCTTTAAGAAACATACTTCATTTTATTGGAAAATATACGTACCAAGCAATGTGGCCGAAGGTGAGCTATAAGTAAGAAACTCGTTTTGTTTCAACGGATGTCCGGATTCGTAGTCGTCATCCCGTTTCCAAGGCAACACGGTTTCCTGACGTTCTATATGATCCGGCGTGCCAACGCTTTCACGTCGAAACAGGCCAATCACTGATTGTACTTTTGGTTGTTCTATGGCACCTTTGGAAATAATCGAAATTTTTATTTGTTTTTTATATTAATTTAGCATCAGGTTTAAATTCAAACCCGTTGTGATACATTTGACGTGACTTAGATTCGTCACGCGTGCACACTTGTTTTCTTTAATAATAAATCCAAAATGACGAATCTCTTATTAACGTCAATCAAGTTAATATAATATTTAATATGTACGGAATATATATTACTTTTACAACGAAAGAATCAATATCCAAAGAGTTAATTCTGTTGAAAAGAATATCGAAGGGGTTAAATAAAATGATTTGTACCTAAGAAAGTAGCGGAAGGTGAGCTGTAGGGTAAGTATTCCTTATTAGCACACCAAGCCGGAAACTCGTTTTGTTTCAATGGATGCCCGGAATCGTAATCGTCCTCGCGTTTCCATGGTAACATCGTTTCCGTTGCCGTTGGGGTTGTTACCCTATAACTTTCACCTGTCGAATTCAACCAAAATTCTTTTGAAATATTTTTTTTTCTTTATATTATTTTGTCTGTTTTTTTTTTGTTTTTTTTTTTTCTTAGATTACCTACCATCACGGGCAAACCTCAAGTCGGCATCTTCGGTGTTTATGGTGTCCATGGACGTAGTAGCGGTTGCGTGATGACCGTCTGGATTAGCATTGGAAAAATCTTACAAGGTAACGAAGTCAACGATTGAAAAAAAATGTCGATGGGGGTAAGATTTAAAAAAAAAATAATCTCCATGAATGAACAGGAACAACGATATCTTTACCGGAAGTACGAGCAGTAAAAGTTATGGCCGAGTCCCAATCTTCCTTGCTCGAAGGTTTCGAGTTATCCCCGTTTTCCAATTCGTATAACACGCCGTTCATGTAGTCTGGTTTAAAAAGAAAAAAAAAAAAAAAAGAAAAAGAACAAGAAGAAGGTTACGAACAATTCGAAATTATTTCTACGAAAATTGATTTATCGATTGTCTTATACGAACCTTGGGTGAATAATTTGGTCGAACCGTTTTGTTGGAATTCCGGGAAACTCACGTGATTCTGCTTACCGTCCTATACGAAAATTACAAAAAGAGAGAGAGAGAGAGAGAGAGAGAAAGAAAGAAACAGGATCGTGGTAGGTACACACGTAAAAAAAAGGATAAACGTTTAAATTTCTAATATAAAAGGAATTTGTTAACACTAGATTTACGGATATTTTGTTTACTACTTTTTCAAAATTTACGAACATTGTTTGAATGAAGAAGTGGATAAAAGGAGAGTAATTAATATTTACGTACATTTCACACACATTACGGTATTAAAAATATATATCTTAAACAAAATAATATTTAAGTTTTATATANATATTAATTAATTTAATATATATATGTGTATAGCAAGAAAAAATTGGAAAATGAATGAAAATTATTTAAAATCCATAAATCTGGTGTTAGTAATAATAATTTTGTTTTCGCTTACCTTTAGGAACTTCTTGCTGCGTTTGTGACGATGTTTGTGCTCGCCCATCATACGTCGAATATTCATGTGCATTTTATAATTGACTTGGGTAGATAGATCCCGATCGTTGACCGCGTGCCTACTGTAACTCAATCGTCGGTGCTGCGACGGTAATGTTTTACACTTTAATTAAAATCAGCTATCTGTTCTTAGAGTTCTCTACCCTACAGCCTCGTAAGGCGGTCGTATCGTATTCGTTTTTCTTTTTTTTAGTTCTTTTTTTTAATTTTTTTTCGTTTGTTTTTTTTTTTTTTTATTCTTTAATTTCGTCTCTATTATTTTCACTATCATTCGCGAGCGCGCCTTTTTTTTTCACGAGGCTCACCCGTTTGTAAGGTTTGCAGAGTTCTTCCGCCAATAGATGATGTATCCTAGCGTCTGTCAAATCTTTCTTCGATGGATTGTACTCGAGTTCCTGGAGATCGATATTCCAACCTGTTTCGAGTTGACTGCAACTCGGACTGGAAGGAGGGAAACAATGAGACTGCAGGTTTATGATTACCACGCCGTTTTCTGTTTTTTTCCTTTTTCTTTTTCTTTTTTCTATTACAAGATCGATACTACCAGCGTAGTATTCAACCCCTTGCTGTTGTTGGTTCGATTATGGTAATATTCAAACAAACCGGGTTGATATTATATTACGTTTATTATTATATATCTATTATTATTATTATTCTTTTTTATTTTAATTTCACGTAATGTTTTTCGCGTAATTTTGTACTATTGTTTTTATTTTAGAGCAATTCATTATATTTTACCTTCCGTTGAATTGTCCGGTATTGCTGTAATTTCGAAATATGGCTGACATACTTTCGGTTCCACTGATATTACCGATCGTCGAAGCGTTTCTTCTTATGTAATCCATGGCGTCCTTCATGGCTAATTTCGAATAGGTCTCCAAAATCTTTGGTTCGGCACCATAATGATTTCGCAATAGATACGGCCGGATAAATTTGTTGTCGAAACGTTTGAATCTAAAAGAGATTTTTGGGTTTTATTTATTTATTGATTTTTTTTTTATCCATCAATAATTCGCCCTCGGCTATTATTTTTCAAAGCGGTGAAAGATTAATTTAAAAATAACAAAAAGAAAAATACAGAAGAAGAAGAAACGTCTTCTTTAGAATTAGAACAACAAAAAATGTATTTGGATACGTGCCACTTTCAAAAATAACTCTTCTCGTGTGCGTAAATATAATATTACGCGTGTAAGCATAATCGATTTATATAGTTTTTTTTTTTTTTTTTTTTTTTTTTTTTTTTTTTTTATTTTTTTTCCTTACTTATCTCTCACGTGGTAATTGCCATGTTTTCCTAAGATGTCCTCGATTCCGGCCATTACATGATCCATTATCTGGATAACAAAAATAAATATGATCAAAAGTATTATAGAAAAAAAAAAAGAAAAAAAAGGATAAAATTTATCGTTTGGTAATCAACAAATTTGATCATGACAAATGCAGTTTTTTTTTTTTCTTTTTTTACATGCAGTTAATGAACTTGACTCACGAATACTTAGAATGTTAGAATAAAGAAGGAATTGTTTTAACGGGTGATATTTTTTTTATCAGGAAGGACGATCAACAAACGTTTCTCGACTTTCGCGTGATAATTTGTTCAAGGCTAAAGAAACATCGATCAATGGTGGTTCTCAAGATCCACCCACCTACTCCCCTCCCCAACATTTCGAGCAACATTAAAATTTCTTTAGATAATATCGTTATAAGGAAACGTTCAACATTGAATTCGTATAAAAGGTATGATAATATTATCTCACCCTTTCATGAATCCTCTCGTTCATCGTAGGCTTCCTTTTTTCAGCTCTTTTCACGTTAAGTATCCTAACGAGGGGTTTAATGGTGATTCCCTTAAAAATCGTAACAATCAATATGATACCAATGTAATAATGATATTTGATTTATGATTATTACATAATAGAAAAACAATGAATGTACCTGTATGAACACGGTGAAATATATAACAGCAATAGTGGTCGTAACGAACATTGGTTGCAACGCTACGTGTTTTGGATCTATTAGCAAGACAAGGGCAAACGCCACGGCACCTCTTAATCCGCCATAGGACATCACGAATTTCTCCACCTTGTCCAGTTTATGCAGACGAAATTGATTGGCCAATGCAGTCAAGACAATCACTCCTAACGATCAACGATAGTCCTCGTTGATTGACAATTTATTATTAATTTCTTTTTTTTTAAATCAATAATACAACAACCTAACCCTCTTCCTTCTAAACTAGATTATTTTTCTCTCTTTTTTACGAGATTAATAATAATAATAATAATAACAATACATTTTCGGATTAATGTAAACTCGTTTAATCGTATAAAAAAAAAAACCAAAAACTTTAAATCTCAAATCGGTTTAAAATATTTCACTTTATTACGCCAGAAAATTCTGTAAGTCTGATACTTTGACAAACTGTGTTGCGTAAGGAGCCGATTATGGATTAGAATTTCCGAACAATCGAGCCTGTTAAGTTATCGTTAAAATGGGAAGCCGTAAACACGTGACATTAAGCCAAGTGACATAACTTTCCTCAGGAAAAGAAATGAAATAAAATGTTGTTTCGTAATACCCATTTCTCTCTTTTCCCTTTTCCCATTTTTCTCTGTCACTCTCTTTCTCTATCTATCTCTCTTAACATTATGCATTTTTCTTTTTTTAGTTTTCCGATCGTTTCTATAAATGTTAACAACACAACACGTAGCACGTCTTTGTTCGGAATTTCTCTTTTCAAATTGAATTTCAGCATGGTTGATTATTGTTGCAACGTATAAAAACAACGATCTACCCGATTGATTTTCCCCTTTATAATACAATATCATGGATAAGTGACTTTAAACTATATAACAACGTCATACTAGCTTGTTGAAAAGACTTTTTATAATGTTTTTAAAAGAGCAATAAAACGAGAGGAAGAAAAAATAAATAAATATATATATATATTCTCTGATTATAAAACCTTTTTTTTGTTTCGTATTACTTCTATTTTAAATAACAACCGATTATTTTCCATATTACGTTATGTGAAACGTTGGAATTTTATATGGGGAATTTGATATACCGTCGTAATGGGATACAACGATAAAGAGAAAGAGAGAATAGAAAGAAATAGGAAAAGGGATCTCTCTCGTTTATTGCATCATCTTTCTTAGATAAAATGTTCGAATATTTAATATACTTTTGAATCTTATATTGTTAGAAATGTTTAGTATTAATTTTATAACGGTTGTTAAATGATTATTATTAAAATCATAACTCACCCACGATCCGGTAAATAGAACAGAAGACTATTGTCATCACGACGAACCATGTGTTCCAATTATGTTTATTGTTCACCGTTGCCACACCGAGGAACATGAATATGATCGTTTCCGAACTACTCGATAACATTTTCATTGTATATTTAACGGTAGTGTGAGATTTGTGCGATATATTAGCTTCGACGTAATTCTTCATGGTAATACCGCAAAAGGTGATTCTGTAATAAATAGTTTTTCTTGATCACGATTAACAAAAAAGAAAAAAAGAAAATGAACCATAGAATATATATATGTGTATATGTGGGATAGCTATATTTATAAATGATTACGTCATTTTGTATCGGATACTTTTTTAGACTTTTAACGGAAAGAAAAGAGAGTTTTATTTTAGAATAAATAATTTATTTCAAAAAATAAAACAGAAGAGACAAGACAAAATAGATCGTTTTCTATTATTCAGTATTATATTTTCAGAGATTTGTCTTGAACTTTCGAAACACCGTTTAACATTATAATATTATCAATAAACAATATAAACGTAAATTTAGTTATTATATAAAGGTGTTCATCCGTATGCCATTATTAGAAATATATATCACCGCGCGATCAATTTTTCAACAACGGTTGTTCGATACGATGAACGAGTTATAAATATCATTGAAATGTTAATGTATTTTTACTTACGCCAATATTCCGGACATGTGAAAGATCTCGGCATTTAGATAAGCCAAATAAGCCATGACGAATATGAAAATAGGTTCGATCACACGAACCTGGTTCGTGAATCTTGTAACGAATCCTGTTGCAAATCCCCATATGACACCTATTATCGTACCACCGATAGCTACGACCAGAAACGAGGCCAAACCCGAGAGTATGTCCGTATATACGATTCTTGAAGGTCCCATCTCACTATACGTCTCGAACATGTGATACAATACCTAAACAAACGACGACATTTTCTATTTACTTTGTTTATTCGATCAGGGTTACTGGAATATGGAATAAATTCAAGTGATAAGGGATAATTAGACTTCAAATAAACAAAAATATCACCCTTTGCCGAATTTCTGTTCAAACAAAGATAAGTGATAATGTTTAACATTTACACTTTAATTATACGTTTAAACATTTTACTTGTATCTTGTTTGTAGTAAAATTGAACTAAATGTTAATCGATGATAATTATAGAAATACACACAAATATTCTTAATTTCATTTTTAATAGATAAGAAATGTATAATACTTACAACGGTGACAGCATCGTTTAGAAGACTTTCACCGAATACAACGATGTATAGTATCTCGTTGACGTGTATTTCTTCAAAAACGGCTAATACAGCGACAGGATCGACGGCACTGATCAATGCCGAAAAAAGGAACATGTCTAATAACGGTGTCTCGCAACCGAAAACATTGAATTTTCCGAGGACCCATAAGGATGCACCTATTACATAAATATATAAACACGAACGATAAAGCAACGACCAAGCAACGATTATTCACGATCTCGATGGTATATATGTATATGAATAATACATAGAATCATTCTCGAGAAATAAACTACGATGCGACATATCCGTAATTGACTTCTAGGAAGAGATTTTAGTATTATACCATCATCGTTCCTTAATTGGAGTACCGTTAATCAGCTTAATCGTTTCTTCGAATGCTTGCAATATCGAACTCGTGCCAGAATTATTCAAAAGAATCATAATACTTTGTATAAATACCATAATACGGATGTTGGAGTAAACCAAATGTTCGTGCATTTTAAAATGAATATTTCAAAAGTAAATTTTACAAAAGAAATAAAAAAAAAAACAATCTATTACACAGTTTATTATAACACAATTTATAACACAATAAACGCGCGCGTACTTTTGATTCAGCCTAATATCTCGAATTCGTATCCCCGTTACGAGATATTTTTGTTACACAAGTGACATTTAAGTTAGAGAGAAAAAAAAAACAAAAGAAAAAAAAAGAAAACCTAAAAACAAATTGGAAGGTGACGTAAATCAGAATAAAATAAAAATTTGAAATTGTGAATATAAGCTCGTGTCCAATAACCTCGGGTATTCTCGAGACCGTCATTTGGCGCCTTTCGATTAAAATTGCGCACGCGTGCGAATGTCTATTTTTACACGTGTTTTCACGGTCCTCTCCATCTCTAAAATATATATTACGCACATGCCGCGAACATGCTCGTTATTTATTTTGTCAAAAATTGCAACACAAACAAATTGATTGATTTCTTTCTTTGAAATTCTTTCTCTCTCTCTTACTCGGTTACGTTTATTAAGAGAAAAATAAATTCGATTCACCAACCTATTGATAATGTATTGAAAATGGTTCCAACTACCGCGAACAGTAGAATAGTTCCAAGATGATCGAAGAATAATCGATTGGGCATAAAGTAACCGGCATCTAGGATGATCGGTGGTAGCATGTAGAGGAAAAAAGTATCAGGTGTTAGGGGTGATACGTGAACGCTGCTGGCCTGGAACAGAAGTAGTCCGACGACGACACCAACGACGATCAACAAACATGATTCCGGAAAGATTTTACTCAGTCTCGGTGCCATGTGAAAACCTGAATTGAAAATAAACAGAGAAAGAGAGAGAAGAACAAAATGGTATGCATTTATCTAATACATTCGATAGAGTTAAAAACGTGCCAATAAATTTACGGTATCTTTCTATATTCACATACTGGCATAGAGGTGAGTATTCTTGGCTATTATTTAACGTCACGGTTGGTTAATCCAGCGATCAGTGAACTCTTCTTCGAGTTAGCAAACAAAACATAAGTGTTAAGAGGTCATTACAATGAAATCTTCGTTACGCTCGATATATCTCGTTTATACACATTTATATTAGAGTTTTAAGTAAATTTGAAATAAATAATAGTAGTAGTATTTTTGTGCATCTGTCGTAGTCTCATCTCTTGGCACGCATAACTCGGTTGATCAGCTTTTGTTCATAGCGTCAGTTAGTTAGTTAGTTAGTTAGTTAGTTGTACGATTCGTACGAATGGTTACTAAAAATATATTCTGACGAGGGCGCGTAAAGAAATAGAACACGGTCAAGCTCATGGACTTTTTTTTTTTTTTTTTTTTGTTATACCCCGTTAGAAAGATACCCTGTGGAATGATTGATTGAAAAAAATAAATTGATTTATATTATTTATCTATCTTTTTTTTTTTTTTCTTTTTTTTCTTTTTCTCTTACCAATTTTTGCGATACTCGCGAAAAATATCCAAATGCCGATAACGAATGGCGTTTCCACGCGGGGGAACTCGACCGATATAATGTGGTACTCTACTTCAGTTTTTGGTTGATCGATTTCTTGATTGTTTCCAGAAGGTGAGGATGAGGAATCATCATCATGGGTGGCCGTGTTGGATACCGGAAGACTTCTTGCTGAGACCTCATCCGATAAGGAATCGTAGAGTGGTCCCATTGGACCGAAACTACTTCCAGGATAAGGGTCGTGAAGGTTTCTAGGGAGTTCTTCGTCGTCAACGGCTGGTCCATGCATGGCATATCGATCGATCGATATTCTACTCCTTTGATCTTGGCTAACATCTCGTTTGACTAGATTTATCAGACCAGCACGAGTTTCCTCGGGATAATTAAACAAGAAGAGAAGAGTAAAGAGGAGGGAAGCAAACGGTAGGCTTCTTGACGAATCCATGAGTCCTTTGATGATCACTTCTTCAACGTTGTTGATGTTGATCTTGTTGTTGTTGTTGTTGTTGTTGTTGTTGTCGTGATGGTGGTGGTGATGGTAGTGGACAATAATCGTCCGTGTATTTTCGATCACTTGGTCGTTCTACCATCAGAAACAAACAACGAGCTTAGAGTCCTGTGTATCCTTCTTTCCTTATCGTTCCTCTATCCCTTCCTTTTTCTCTGTTTATTAAAAAATGACAGACGACATAAACTTGAAGGAAAGTAACGTCTTTAGGAACTTCATCGTTCTCGTCATATTAACTCCTCTTCCCAAATTTGTTATCAGTTGTACGACACTGTAATAGGATCGATATAATTAAAGGCAATTCACATTTTGTTCTTTCCCATATTAAAAAACATGGAACGAAATATCTCTTACCCCGTTTAGAAATATATAGTATTCTTCGTTTCCTCGGTAACTGTACAACAGTGCAACAAAGGATTCTTCAGATAACTTAGATTAAACTGAATATAAAAAAAAAAAAAAAACAAAATACAAAGAATAACACACTCGAGACACTTTCAGTAACACGCGTACGATCGAACGAAACCAACAAATGTATTTAATTGATGAATAAAAATGAATAAACTAAACAAACAACAAACAAACAAACAAACAGCAAACTGAGAAATAAAGAAAGAACGAAAGACAATGATATATCTATATATATCTATATCTATATATATAGAATCGATACACCAGATAAATCCCGTGTGCGTGTGTGTGTGTTAGATAAAATTAGCCGAATTTAATGGGATTCGTCGAATAATTTTTGACGATAACAAAATCTTGAAAAGGGGTTCACGCCGGTCCAGGCCGATAGATGATTTTCTTGGATGTTGGGTGTCGTGTTGAGATGGCCGACGACGACGACGACGACGACCACGACGACGACGACGTCAACGACGTCAACGACGACGACGACAACGACGACGACAACGATGACGATGACGAAGAAGATGAGAATGTGAAATAGGATAAGGACGGTAAATATCGACGATGACGACGAGGTCGACGTTGTGGCATCGTGTACCGAAATGAGCAGCAGGGCTCGTTGAAGAATACGACCCACCTTGTGGCGTGTTTCGATCGACCGTCACGGCAGCACTGCACGATTCAACTACCCACTTCGATGAGATCTTCACCAAAACTGTCCTATCCTATCCTATCCTATCCTGTTCTGTCTGTTTGTGTCTGTCTTTGTGTCTGTCTGTTTGTTTCTAAGTTTAAAACGTAAAATTTGATTTATATAAATTCGATTTGTCTTTCTTAATACGAAAATATTTCTTCGAAATATATTACCAATACACACCCCTGTTCTTTTTTTTTCTTTTTTAATTTTCTTAATACTCGAAATTGTATCGGGACTCGGGGGAAGGGAGGGAGGAGCTTTGTTGAAGGATTTTCGGAAGGATGAAAAAATACAGGTTGATAAAACTTGTAGAGTATGCCAAAAACGTGCCTAGTTGCCGCCGACTAGTCCGCCCTCAGCTTCTCTACTGATGTGTTTTAAACGGGTATACGCGCGTGCTCTCTTATTCACTCTCTTTCTCTTTCTCTCTTTCTCTCCCTCTTTCATTCTAACCCCTACGTATATATATAACTCGCTATCTTCGTCTATTCGTGTAATTCTCTCTCTCTCTCTCTCTCTCTCTTTCTATCTTTCTTTCGCTTTCCCTCGCCAGCTAGAAGCTTCCAGCCAGCTGATCGTTGCTGAAACTCGCGCAAGCGTCCCGACGCTTCTGTTACAGAATTATACAGGGTGAGACATTTATTTCATAACCTGTAGGATAGTTATTACGTTTCCTTTTTCTTATTTTTCTTCTTCTTCTGTTTTTACCCTCTCGTCAAACACGGGAGTGATTCATTCAAGAAAATTCTTTATGTATCATATATATTTTTTAATTGTTTTTATAATAGATAAATCTCGAATTATTCATCATCGTTCAACGTGTGTGTATGTGTATATATATATATATATATAATGTGTGTAAACCGGTTCGAATCGTATTCGTGTACGTTTTCTTCCTTCGATTATTGGTCATACACGTCTTTTAATAGTCAGTTACCTACTTTCAAACGTCAAATTGTATTACTTTTTTTTTTCTTCTTTTTTTAGAAAAAACGAGACGACGATTTCCTATCTCGCGGTTCAATTTTGCTTTGTTTTTTTTTTTTTTTTTTAATTTATCGTATAGGGTAAGAATACGATTTTTCTTTCTTTATTTGTTTTTGTTTTAATACATTATTTATATTTATATCTTATCATAAGTATGATATGTGATATATCAAGGGTCACGGAGTTTAGCAGAGAACGACCTTAAAGCCGGCTACGTCACGTCGCCGGATCTTGGAGACACCTTTTACCCTTGACCTTGTCGTCGATGCGCCAGCAAAATGCTCGACTGCCCTTATAACCGTTTTACCAACCCGTAAGACTCTCGGTTCGAAGAATCTTCAGAAACTAAAAACTTCTTCCATCCTCGTCGTCGTGGTTCTTATCGAAAGCTCCATATCTCCGTAGCTTTTTTTGTATATCCCCATATAATATTTGTTGTTTTCTTGTTTATATGTATATGCAGGTATATGTCATGGCTCAACCGATCTTTTAAATTTCGTCGTCATTTTTTTTTTTTTTTTTTTTTTTATTATTATTTTTTCTTCTCTTTTTTTGTCTTGCTCGAAACAATCGAAAATATAGCACGTCCTGTTTGAATTTTTATGTACACCACACATCACCGTCCGCCATTTATTCGGAGTATCCCGTTTTTCCCCCGTGCATGGATTCAATTTACGCGAATGAAAATTTTTGAAAATAAAATTTTGTCAATAGAAATGAAATGAATGATTTTAGAAAGTAGTGTTTTTAGATCTGTTTTTTCTTCTTTTTTTTCTTTTGAATTATTTTATTATCATTAATATATTATCATTACTTTAACGATATACGTACACTTATAATAATAAACAATAAAAATGATCAGTTTTTAATATGCTTTATTTAAATCTAATTGTAATAGTAGTTCTTGTATTTATTGTTTCATCTATTACTATGATTTTATATTCGTTAAGTAATTCAATTGACGTATTTCTATTTATATATTCGATTTTATTGTTATTAATAATTATTATACATAGGGAAAGATAGATGTATAATCAAAAGATTCATTTATCATTTTGTATAAGTTTTAAAAGTATATACATTTCGTATTTTCATTTATTTTCCTATGTCTTCCTCTTTATGGTGACACATCACATACAATTTTTAATTCTATCTTTTACATAATTGTTGCTTACGATTTTGTACTTATATTCACCTGATATTATTACACCCCTCACATCGTTAACTGATTATATTATTTACTTCTAACTTTTATCTATTTTTACTTATTAACACATATTACACCAAAAATTATACACACACACACACTCGCGTTATTTGTATTTACCGCTTGAAATCACGGTAATTTTTTTCATTTATTATGTAAATGTAAACGAGAATATTGCTTGCATTTCTTTAATAAACAAACAAATATTTATTTTTCCAAACCTTAATAAAAACAAAATTCAGATCACGTATATCGATACCAAGTATAACAAATATTGCATAGTATTATTATTTAAATCTTCGCGTATAATTAAGGTGTAACAGTGTATAAATTTAATGAAAATCTTTAATTATATCGACGTTTGTTCTTCCTCTCTCTCTCTCTCTCTCTTTCTCTCTCTCTCTCTCTTTATCTCTTTCTTCGTAACTATTCCAGTAAGTAGTAGTATAACTTTTGCACGGTTACTCTCTCATGAAATTAGTTATACTAGAAGGACGGTTCGTTGAACGTGTCCTCGTTTTAGGAAAAGCTGAAGTCGTAAACACCAGAGAGAAAGAGAGGGGTGGAGTGGGGTGAGGTGGGGTGGGGTGAGGGAAGGGTAAGAAGGAAGAGAAAAGGGATAGAGAATTTGGGAGATGGTGATGGTGGAAAAGGTTTTGTCCGATACGCACAAGCTGCCATTAATTTTCGTGACGGACGTGTACAAGCTAATGGCACTTTAATGACCAAGAATTCTATCTAGCACGATTCTCATTGGACGTTGATAACATGACGCACCGCAAATGCAAAATCCTCTTCCTTAACTTTCCATTTAAACGGGGGAGGGGGGGGGGTTTCTCACTTTCCTCTTTTCGAATTACTTTATCTATGAGATAAATTCCGTGTCATCGAAGATTAAACATTGTCTTTTAAATATCATCTTTCTATTAATAATTAATATAGTTTACTCTTATGATTTTCAAAGTAAATTCACTTTTTTCTATTTTTTCTTTTTTTGTAGGGTAGTAGGTAAAAGAATATTTTCAAATTTTCAACGAATTTCAAGAATAAGAAAAAGAATTCTCTCGTGGTGCTATTATTTTTCTAGTGCTTGTAAACAAGCAGTAAAACGTTTAGGTAACGAGACTTTCATGGAAATTTTCTTGGCCCTTTCTTAAAAGAGTATACCTTTAACGCATGGAGAAAAAGAAAAAAGAAAGAAAGAAAGAAAGAAAAAGAAAGAAATAGTGAGAAAGACAGAGAGAGAGAGAGAGAGAGTAACTTACAACGTAAATACTATTTTTCACTTTTTGTTTCTCTTAAGAAATGCATGTTACGATCGTATTCTTTATATCCATCTCTATTCCTTTAGAGTGTATTAAAACCATCCAGGGTTTAAAGGTTCGAAGGATTTACGCGAGCAAATTGGGTTGAAGTGCCGTCAAACGTTTTACCTTCCTTCTCTCGTCTTTCTAAGATTGGTATCTTTTCTAAAGGATAAAAAGAGTTCACTCGGATAGTCTTTCATTTATCCGCGTTTAAAGTATATGCTTTTCAAAGTTTCTATTAAGAACAGTAATGCATAAGGAAATATAATTGAGTTGAAACTTTTTATATATTATATTGAATAGATTTGAATTTCAAATTGTTAAGAATACACGAATGAATAGACAAATTGGGATTAGAAAATTGTAGAAAAATTGTTTACGATGTTATCTCGTCAATTTTTATATTACACAAAGATATTTAAAATAAAATTTATTTTTGTTTTTATTATAATGTATATAAAAATAATAATATAAATTTATATACATATATAAATGTGTATATGTTATATATTATATTATATATTCAAAATCATTGCTCGGGGATGTGTAACGAGCGATGTGTAAACGATCAAACACAAAAATGGTTTATTTTCTTTTTTTTCTTTTTTATACTCCTCTTCTTCTGAAACGCTTTCATTGAAAAGTTCAAAGTTTTCTTTGAAACAAAGTACGCTTCATTAATACGTAAGCTAGTAATGCTTTAGTAGAACCTTGATCAGAACCAAGTAAAATGAAGTAGTTTAAACAATTTGGCGAAAAATATTAAATTTTTCATTTCTATACGTTATCCTTTTTCGTAAATCGTATTAACAATAAATTATAAAAGATCAATTTTTCTATTAAAATAGGATAGAGAAGTGATACACCTACATTTGATAATATAACGATTGAATTTCGAGGGAGGAAAAATGACCCTACCGACGATTATTCAATTTTATTGGAGATATATCTGTGTATATAATTTATTCAATTTTCATATAACCGAATAATCGAGTATATTATAGTCATGTTGCTTAATCGAAATGCTTGCCACATTTTTCATTGTTAATACGTTAAAGAATTATATGCATTATTAACTATATATGCATTAATAACTATATCTTTCTCTTTCAAATTATTTATTTAATTCTTTCTCTATCTATCTATCTATCTCTCTCTCTTTCTCTCTTTGAAAAAAAAAGTATTACATTTTGTAGATTATTTAAAAAAAAAAAAAAAAACAAAAGAAAATCATAGTTTATTTCTATTATCGATTAGTTAGATTAGAATTGAATTCGACGTATATTTAATCTGACCGATATTTTTACTTACTACTAATCAAACGTATCTTTCATTGGTAATTACTTTTGCTCTTATTTTGCGGTATAGGTATGTCGTTGCATATACATAGGTGAAACGGTACACACAGGGATCGATTATCTTTTGGAACGTTTGTCGAAAGTTAATTACTTTCAGCAACGTAATTCTCTCCATCGATACAAATCGTAGAAGCATGCTCTTTGAACGTGTTCTGTCTACCCCCTTTTTCCCACCAACCCCTTTCACAACCCTTATCGTTAATCCTATCTTTATGAATTCATTGCTAAAACGATAGAAATCAATTTTTTTTGTTTTTCTACCTTTTATAATAGGAACTCAATAGAATGACTTTTAGACGGGGGTGGAGTGGGGTGGGATGGGGTGGGGGGTTAGTTAGAGAAAAAGGTATTCTATTTAAATGTTAAATTTATATCATTTACATAGTTTGTTGAATTTAGTTTCGCGCGGGTGGAAGGAGAAAAAAAAAAGATTCGCAAGGGGGTGGTTCGCGTGGGTGAATCGAAACGATCGACTAGATTGAGATCGATAGAAGAGAGGGTGGAGGGGGAGGGGACGGGTGGGGACGGGTGGATCGGGGTGTATACAAGGGTGAAACACGGGCGCCCGTGTAGTAATCAATGAAACTAGTCTGGGTCATTGGCATACCGGTTTAAATTATGCATCGTGCATAAACCGGTATGCCGTCCATATTATACAGCCGAACGATTTTCCATCGGTGGTCCCGTAGCGTTATTCCTGAATCATTTAGAAGCTATTGAAAATTGTAAAGGGGGGATTGTACCTATCGAGGAAGGCGATAATTCATCGTGATGCACCGATGGTGTTGTTGTATGACGTATATTGCAACTTCGACGTAGCGAAAACCACCGTAAAATCCACGTTGTTTCGTTTAACGGGGTGGGCGGGTGGGGTTGAGGAAGGGGTTGGTAAAAACCATAACTTTCTTGAAAAATAAATAATTATAATACGAAGCTAAAAATATAAATGTTTACTTATTACATGCGGATTATTGTCGTTGTTGTTATTATTGTTGTTGTTGCGTGATGGATAAATGATTTATCTGTTGAAATTCTCGTTCGATTAACAATAATGCATCATCGTGTCATCTCGAAGAAGAAGAAGAAATCGTTCGTCTCGTTTACTCGAAGGACACGTCATCGAATAGACAGGCGGACCCTTTTCTCCCCTATTCTCGAGACGTTCGATACAAGGGGGTGTGATGGTTAGAAAAGAGGGTGATTGCTAGTTGTTGTGGTCCATGATTCAACGAAGAAACGATATAGGGCTGAGATATATATATATATATAGATATGCGGATAAGAAGAAGTAGTTGTTGTACGAGTTAGGGTGACGAGATTCCAAATCTCGTATCGTGTGTTATACTCTACCCTTAACAAAATATATAATCAATATATATATTATATTTTCTTTTTGATACGCATACATTTTTTACCCGATTATATTATTACGATTTATTTTAAATTTTATAATTCGTCGCGTATAATAAACGCAAATGTTAAGATATTTAAGTTAAACCATTCGTTTAAAGAATACAAAAATCTTAACGTAAACATATATAAATATATTCACAAGTGTGGTGTACTTTAATATATTCATAGGACATCGATTAATTTCACGTTGTTGGAACGTGTTGTCTGACGATAGAAAGAGATTAGATAGACATCTAATGCCTTCCCTTTTTGCTCTAGGAGGGTGGATAGGGCCGGCAGGGGAGGGTTGGTATTTAAAGGGACACAGACATACACACACACACACACGCGCGTATACATTTGGAACTTGGGAATAAATTCGCGAGGCATTAAGTAGCACGAAGCAATCGTACTTTGGCGACTTCAAATAAACCTGAACAGAAGAAAACCCCCTTTTATCCTCCCCCTCCCCACCCCCATTCACCTTCCCCTATCGCTCGTTATCTCCAAGGCATTCGCTTAGCGACGACAAAGAGTTGCGAGACGGCCCACGCACGAGAAAGGGTGGGCCCTCCTCACCCTCCTACCCCTCATTCCTCACGGCCGTGCCAGCCTGCCGCCTATTAGGTGGTGGTGGTGTTGGTGGTCGGTAAAGGAGGGTGGATAAAACGAACAAAGCCAGAAGTAAAGTGGTAAAGCTTAGCCGAGTGAGTTTTTTAATTCGGCTTTTATCCGCGACACGTTACTCGAATATTTTCATAAATCAGAGCTTTACACCGTAAAATTATTATTTTTATCGTAGGATGCAGTAGAAACTACCCCTGGGGAAAGATTACAAAAAGAAATATAATATATATATATATATGTATGTTAGAGGGGTAAAGAAAGAAATAGATAACGTAAATAACCACCAAGATCTGTGTGGTTAGGAAAAATTATAATAATATACTATAAATATATTTATTTTTATAGAGAAATGATTATATTTTGTTGTTGTTTGGCCATCAATTTAATAATTTAATGTGTTACGACTTTTTCGATAATATTTATTTTTATCGTTTATATTTTAAAAGTTTTATTCGTTAATAATAAGACGAGACACGTAAAGGATGAGCAAAAAATAAAAAAAAAGAAAAAGAAGAAGAAGAAGAAGAAAAAAGAAAAAAGAAAGTACGGTTGCTGCACAATGGCAATAAAAATTGAGAAGGTAACTCGGCGTTTCCGGATTTGTCCGGGAGTTCTTCAATGAATAATGGCATTTTCGTGATCTCGAGAGGCGTGGACCGCTTTCGTCGAGTTAGCGCGAAAATACGAGAGAGATGAAAATATAAAAAGAAAAAGAGTTTTACCTAGAATAGTTTTATCAAGTAAGTATAATATCTCTGAAGATATTTTCGAGATCTATTCCCAAAACCGCATGGTAGAATTTTCAAATATTTATTGTTAACAAATATAATATTTCAATTTAATCGATTGTCATCATCATTTTTTTCTTGTTTTGTACAAACTTAAAGTAGATTTTCGTTTGTAATTACTAAACAAATAAATAACACAATTTGTTATTTACATAAATCAGCAAGAACTAAGGATTCTTTATTAAAGGAATAAATAATAGATAATATACAGATAGAAAATTGAGAGAATTGTATTCGATATACCCATGATTTGTTAAAGGGTTGCAATAACTTAACGTTAAAATACTTTCCCATTTATAATAATTAAACAAATAAATAACAAAATTTGTTTATAAATCAGCTAGAACTAAGGATTCTTTATTAAAAAATAAATAATGATAATATACAGATAGAAAATTGAAAGAACTGTATTCGATGTATCCATGATTTGTTAAAGAATTGCAATAACTTAACGTTAAAGTATCTTCCCATTTAATAATTAAACAAATAAATAACAAAAATTGTTATTTCCATAAATCAGCTAGTACAAAGGATTCCTTGTTTAAAGAATAAATAATAGATAATATACAGATAGAAAATTGAGAGAATTGTATTCGATGTATCCTTGATTTGTTAAAGGATTGCACGAACTTAACGTTAAAAAGTAACTTTCTATTTATAATAATTAAACAAATAAATAACAAACTTTGTTATTTCCATTATTAGCTAGAACTAAGGATCCCTTGTTAAAAGAATAGATAATAATATACAAATAGAAAATTGAGAGAATTGTATTCGATGTATCCATGATTTGTTAAAGGATTGTAATAACTCAACAGTGGAAGGGAGTTAGGGACTGGGTGGGGGGGCTGAGAGGGGGTTTAAGGAAGATTGTCGTAGAATCATCATCCTCTGTTCGTTTGAACCATTTTCCAAGCTCGAAAGCTAGCTTAACGAAAGCAAGTACTTCCATTCCAAGGAGTGGAGGTGCGGGGGGACATAACGTTTCCGAATTAGTAGCCCTCAATAACATTTACGTCGTTGGAACGTTGAAAGCCCGTCAGAGCGACGTCTCTATTATCCTTTCGTCCTAGGATGAGCCACGCCATTAGTCTGGTCCTGTGCATCTACGGATAAACTCTACGATCGATTCGTCGAGGGGGTGACAGGGGGAAGATAGAGGGGTAGGGGGACGAAACGAATTGATGAAAGCTTTTCCCTCTTTTATTACTTTCTTCTTCTTCTTCTTCTTATGTTTCTTCTTCTTCTTGTTCTTCTTCTTATTCTTTTTCATCATGATCATGATCATCATCAACATCATCTTCACCTTTAAGATCATCGTGGGTATTACATTATTTCCCATTCTCTTAATCTTTCTTTTTAATACGACTCGTTGTAATTTTTGGTCTCATAATAAATGAGGAGGACGAAGAAGAAGAAGAAGAAGAAGAAAGAAAGAAAAAAAAAAGAAAATACATACACACTAATAAATACATATTATACACACACACTTACAAGGAAAAAAAGTAAAGAGGGTGAGAGAGGAGTGGTGGGGGGGGGAAATCGTTACTTCCGTTAGTCGTTATGTTCGCGAGACGTTCAAGAAAAAGAATCCCACCACAAATGTTCGTCACATGTATAAAAAGGGGTTGGGGCAAGGGGGGTGGGGTGGGGTGTTCAAACGGGAAAGAAAGAGACAAAAGAAAATGAAGAAAAAGAGAAAAAGAAGAAAAAAATAAGGACAGAAAGATGACTGATTCATCGTGTTACGAAGAAACTTTGTAACAATTGTCTAAAATGCTCGTAATTACGGAGTTGGAAGAAGAGGCAGGCGCATCTCATTCGCTTACTCGCGCGAGCGCAACCGACAAACTTACAAAGAACTCCCGGAGACTTTATCGAGGTTTAAAATGTGAATCTTTCTCTCTTTACAATCGGTAGTCCAAGAATTTTCTCTTTGTTCGTGGATAGTTTCACTCTTTTTCCCTTTCTCTCTCTCTCTCTCTCTCTCTCTCTCTCTCTCTCTTGCTCTCTTCGGGAGAAAATCGTGAATAAAAGAAGAAAGAAAAAAATAAGTACGCAAATTGTTGAAAATTGTTAAACGTTTAACGACATCTTTTCTTGTGTGTATATGCTTATTTTTTTCTTTTTTGTTAGCATACAATAATTTTCCTAACATTACAATATTTTGTCCTTGGACTTCAACGAGTAAACGATATTTACGCTCCCCCCACCCAACGATTTGTACTTTATACTTATGTTTAAATATAATTATCTTATCGCGTTAACACATTGGGTCAAACGCTAACTCGCCGATTAGGCGAGTTATAGTAAAACAAACAGTTCAATCGCAAGCCTTGTTATTTATCTGTTAAACTGTGTAGCCAAATTGAAGCAAGACGTATAATTATTATGACATGTATTTTACATATATTATATTTCAGGGCTACAAAAGGAATTGTTAAATAATAAACAACGTTTCGGGACAAATAATATTATTAAAACGATGCGAAATAACTTCAATCGTTGATTCAATTAATAATAATACGCGATATTTTATAAATAAATTTCTCGCCACGTGAGAGACTCGTGATTTACTTTTATGGAAACCAATTCTTTTCCACGAGTCAGACTCGTGAGTTCCGTTTATGAAAACCAATTCTTTTTCACGAGTCATACTTGTGAGTTTCGTTTATGGATACAAATTCTTTAGCCACGAGTCTCACTCGTTGTCATATGCCAAGGGGTTAAATATAAAATTGATCGTATATATCTGATAATAATCATCAAAGAAAAGATAAGAATAAGTTTGAGCAAAAAAGTGAACGCAATGGCTTGCTTATCAATTACGAACAACAACAACAACAACAACGTGTTTCGGATTCGTGAAAGGTAGGAGAACGAAAATTCGTTTAGAAATTCCACGACACAAGGGTCTCCCCTATATATATATATATATATATACATACATACATAATCTTACGATCTGAAACGCGTCGTGCGATAAAATCGTGTTTCCTTCGATCGAGGGTTGAGAACTAGGGGTGGAAGGGTGGCAGGGTAGTCGGAGAAGGGTTCGCTTAAAGGTTCGAGCCAGCACGGAAGAAACGTCGATATCTCGGTAAGATAAGGAAACAAGTAAGGATATTAAGCCGCGAACTGGCACGATTCAATCTAAAACGCATTGAGAAAAGGAACTTAATCGAGTTTGGGGGCAGAGGAAGAGAAGGGGGGGGACACAAGTTCAACATTGTTACACTGTTTTGTTAAAAGTTACTTTTTGCTTATTGCTATTTGATTATCTACTATGTACATACCTATTTCTATTCTTTCTTTTTTTTCTTTTTTTCTCTCTCTCTCTCTCTATCTCTCTCTCTCTCTCTCTCTCTCTCTATATGTATATACCTAAATCCATCTCACTCGCACGCGTTTGTTGAATTGCGTTATAAATTTCATATCGGCAGATATAAAAGCCTGACAGGATCGATCGGAAGCAGCGTGAATTTCGTTTCTAGTTGGTAGTATTGGATTTGTTGCAGGTTTGCCGTACTCCACTCTCTCTCTCTCTCTCTCTCTTTCTCTCTCTACGGGGTTATATGTCCTCGTCTAGAGTACGTCATCGATCGATTTAATGCGTTTCCGTCCGGAATTATTTCGGAAATATCAAACGCAACCGGCGGTTGTCCGGGATACAAGGAACGAATGAAATATACCATCGTCTATGGGATTGAACCATTTACCTTAGAGAATAGGATAGGATAGGATAGGATAGGACGAGACAGGACAAGGGAGGATTGCTTTCAAAGAAGAAGAAGAAGAAGAAGAAACACGAAAAGAACAGGCTCGAAAAAGGGGGAATCGTTAACGACGCTAGTAAAGAAACTACTACAGGGTGAAAAAGGGGTGGGGGGGGTTAGGTGAGGGTAAAAGTCGATCTTCTTTACCGACTTTAATAATTGTATCATTAATTATACCTTTCGATCTTTACTTGGATCTCGTCAAATATTCATGACTCGCAATTTTCTCTATACGGAGAAAGAAAATTAGAGAAAGATAGAGAGAGAAAGAGAAAGGAGACATTAATTAAACGATTATCGAAAGTTAATTCGAGAAAATTAGTTTTTTACGTGTGAGGAATTATATATATATATATATATATATATCCTTTTTTTGGAATGAAATATAAAAAAGGGATACACGTTGTTTGCTCGTTGTACTTGTATTTTATTTTGAAAAGTGAATAAGAAAGAAAATGAAAAAAAGAAAAAAAAAAACAAAAGAAAAGAAAGAAAATAAGAAAAATTAACAGCCGATAGTTTTCAATTAACCGTCGATCAGGAGACGGGGTGGGCAGATGGGGGGAGGACCGGGACGTTGCATAAATTTCTAAAGACATTTTCGATCTTACATGGAACACGTTCTTCGAGATTTCTGGTTTTTTTTCTTTGTTTTTCTTTTTTTTTGGAAAAAAATCGATATTATCGATCAGGTGGGACAATTAACTCGATGTTAAACCAATTAATTAACCACAGACCGAAGCCATACTCGAACCAAAAGGTACCGGGATCTCTCTCTCACTCTCTCAGTCGAGAAACGTGGCAAAAAGCAAAACGAAAGGAATGTACTTACTTAGTAAAAGGGGGTACTACCCTCTACTGCTAACTGACTATTAAACCCTCCCCTCTTTCGAAAAAAAGAAAAGAAAAGAAAAGAAACGAAGGGTGGAGGGGGGGGGGAGGAGGAAAATTTTTCTTGGAAAAATCACGGTGCACTGTGAGTGATGCACTAAAAAAAAAAGTGTAAAGAGAGAAGAAATGGAAAGAGAAAAAGGAAAAAATGCATGCAAGAAAGAAAGAAAGAAAGAAAGAGGGTAGCAATTCGCTTGCTCGTAGAAGAAGAAGAAGAAGAAGTAGAATAAGGCAAACGCTTGCGAGCCGATGCAACCAACCAACCAACCCCTTGTGCGTTTCCTACCCTTCAAGCGGCGAGCACCACCTATCCGAGTACATAGTAGTCATAGTAGTAATAGTAGAGTATAAGGATGAAGAGGAAGAGGAAGAGAAATGGAAGGAAAGGGAAGGGAAAGGGAAGGGAAAGAGGAGAAGAGTAAGGAAGGGGACGATGGTAAAGGGAGGAGAAGAAAGGTTCGCAATAGAGAAACTGTGTGTAGATGCGCAAGCGCGTGTATGTTAATACTCTGTGCGCGAGCGCATTGGCGGCTCTCGGCTCAGTTCGGTTCGGCTCGACGTCGTTTTGCGAGAAAATTGATTCTGCGCGAAAGAGGAATACCCAGTGAGAGAGAAAGGGAAACGAGCCACCAACGAACCGGGGGTCTTCGCACGCTGACACAGAGACAAACTCCGGAGCACGAAAGGACGACACTCTTTCGAGGACGATCGACGATCTCGCATCCGACGTATTTTTATTCTTCCTTACTTATATTTCCCTCCTAACCAACACGTTCAACTAAATCCTACGAAAGATCTCTTTCTATACATATATATATACATATATATATATATTTATTATACGTATAACTATAGTAACGTTATATATATTCTCTCTCTCTCAACCTTTCACTCATTCACTCATACACCGAACCAATCACATTCATGTGACTCGATCGCTATTATGTAAGAAAGGGGGATGTTACCCTTTCTTTTAACGTCAACCATTCGAATCGTCGTGTGTTTTTGAGTTCGCGACTATAATCAAAATCATCAAACGAGACGAGACGGACACGAGACGAGACGAGACGAGACAAGTCAAACGAAGTTACTTCAAATCTTCTTCGTATTATTCGACTTAGAGTGTGTCAAGAAGAAGAAGAAGAAGAAGAAGAAAAAGAAGAAGAAGATCCATTTGAAATAAAGGAAGCCTGAGGAAGATCTTATTTAGGAGAGTCTCTTTACCTTCTTCTCTTTCTATATATATATATATATATCTTTATCTCTCTCTCTCTCTTCTCTCTATTCTCACTAACACACGCACACAAATATACGTACATACACACCTAATACTCTCTCATTCGTTATCTACGCGACGATATGCGAAAAGACGAGTTCGACGCGAGACGAGAGCAACGACGACGATCGAGCAGATACCGTGAATAAAATAATTCATTAATTAATTAACGTGTGAATGCGTTTCGCGCCGGGGGGGGGTCTGTGCGAATTATTGGGCCCGAGGATATTCCTCCTCCTTCGATGGATCGAAAAATTCTTATCCTCGCTCATATCCTGGGTGAGTAATGAACAACAAATTTATTCTTATTATTAGAGTATACTTATATTTGATATTTCTCTTTATGTTTCCTCCTCCTCCTCATCCTCCTCTTCCTCTTCCTCTTCTTTAACCTCTTTATTTATACCCCATATTCGTTCTCATCGATATATTATATCTAATTCCTATTTCTTACGTTAGATTTATCTATTTTCCTTCGATTTTTGATTGTCTCTCTTTCTCTCACACAGCATCCCCCTGTCCCACTTCTGTCTGTCTCTCTCTTTCTTTCCTTGTTTTCTCCCTCCGGGCCATTGCCCCTGTATCCTGTATGGATTAGCCGAGTTCCTTGCACTCGTTTCGTTCCTTGCTTCATGCTTTTTAAACACATTGATATATATATATAAATTTTCATTATTTTAATCATCATCTCATGTATTCTTATTCTTATTATTATTCTTATTCTTATTTTCTCCTTTTGTTTCTATCTCCTTTTGTAAATCTTTTTCTATTCTATCTGTCGCGTATATTTCTTTCTCTTATTCTTTCTCCTTTTTTTCCTTATTACACCYCCCCCCCCCCACCCCATCACCCTTCTCCTATCAGTCTCTGTCTCTGTCTCTTTCTCTTTCTGTATTTAACTCACAGTTGGCAAGGATTTTTCTTAAGAGAATTTATCTTCTCCTTTGGATAATGTTCTCTTGCTAAGGATGAGCCAGATAGAGGAAAGGAGGTGAACGATCCTTTTATTAGCATTCGTCTAGGATCGTGCCAAGATTCGTGAAAAACTAGTGTGTTCGCCTTTCGCTACGAGGATCGATCATGCCAAATTTTTACTCGGTGTGTTTCACGTTATCGTGCGTTTAATATATATATATAATATTTAATATATATAATATAATATTTTGTTGTAATGCATTATCATTTATCTTATGATAATTTAAACGTACGATATATTATTAAATAAGTATCGTAGGGAATTTGGACATTAAAAAGAACTAGAACTTCGTTTTGATTAATTGAACGTTTCGTCCTTTTATTGGGACTTCTTCAGCAACTTAATCTCTAAAGTTCAGCGTCTTGTTTATTTAAACAGACATACATTCTTGTAATATTGAAAAAACTACACATCTAAACTTCTTTATCTCTTCTAACACTCAAACAAAACTGATATATTTAAAACGATATATTTATTTATTTTATTAGACATTTTATTTCTATCAGATTTTTCGAAAATCCATATCGAATGAGATATTATACCTAAATTGAAAACAAAAGCAAAGAAAAAAAACGTACGATCACTTGAGTAAGTGAGTGAGAAAAAGAGAAAGAGGTAAATTCTAGAACCGTTCCACGTGGCACTCATTAAGTACTTCTTATACAACGAGGCAGATACCCGTGTACTATATTAAATATAGTTATCTCGATCATAATAACATAATAACCATTAACTATCATCATTTTCTATTAAACTCGTAATTACAAGTTTTACCCGTTTTTTTTTTCTTTTTTTTTTTTTTTTTTTTAATCGATAATATACATTCGAGCTTATATTCCCAATTTATCGATCATCATTTTTTTTAATTAAATAATTCGTTATTCGTTATAAAGTTGTTATTAAAAATTGTTCCTTTTTTTTTTCTTTATACGAAATTTTTATTACGTAATTTTACTAAACTATATAATAATAATTTTTGTTCTCTCTATAACTTAACTTACCCTTATACACATATACGCGTATACACACACACACACACATATATATATTTTACCTCACGTATAGGATTAATGTATATTAGTTAGGAACGCGCAGGACGTTTCCGTCCAACGATAAGAGAAACCAAACGAACAATCGTTATCGTTACGTTGGAATAATCAGCAAAGAGGGAGAGAAAGAGAGAGAGAGAGAGAGAGAGAGAGAGAATCCTTGGGTTTCCCGCATCCGGGACAGCTTTGTAACCGGACGATTCTACTCGTTCTACTCATTCGTACGTTCGTTCTACTCGTTCGTTATACTATTCGATATATTATTATTAGCACATTTTATTGTTGTTCGATTTCTTTATTCAACCGTTGAAAAAAATAACACACACACACACTTTTCCTCTACCATTTTCTCTCTTTTTTTTTTTTTTCTTCTTTCCTTTAACCTTATTCTTTCATTATAAATATTCATGAGACACATCCCTTATCTTAGAAACGTTCGTCCTTAGGGAGGGTATGGGAGGGAGTTGTGGAAAAGGGGGTTGGGGGGGGGGAGGATCGAGGGAGGATGCAGAAACGAGAAGGAAGGAAGGAAAGAAAGAAAGGGAGAAAACATTCGTCAACAAAGACGTCGAACTCGATCACGGATATCGGTTATCTTATCTATCTGTCCTTTTCATTTCTTTTCTTCTTTTCATCTTTTATTTCTTTCTTCCTATCTTACATTCTTTCTTTCTTTCTATCTTTTTTCTCTCTATCTCTTGTGTATTTCATTGAGCGAACTCGAGAACGTTCGGGGTGGTGTGGGGGTGAGGAAGAAGGGTGAGGAGGAGGGTAGGAGAGGGGGAGGGTGTGTGTAAGATAGAAGAAGGATTCTCAGCTTTGGTTTTAAGACGGACAAACAGAGCTTTCGGTCTCGGCTTACCGACCGCGGGGATTTATTTTCTAGACTGGGGTCTTTTCTGTAAGCGTACTTACTTCCTTCGAATAAAAAAAAAAAGAAAAAATAGAATAAAAAAAAAAAGAAAAAGAGAAAGAATCAAGCAAAAGATAAAGATAAAGAGAAAGAGGGAAAGAAAAAGAAAAAGAGACAGAGACTATTGGGGATGAAAGAAATAAATAGTACGAGGAAAGCTTCGTTAGTAGCTTTGATCGTATCGTATCGTCAATAACGCTAGATATTTTTTTTGTATTTTTATTTTTATTTATATATATGTGTGTATGAAAACTTATTATAATCTCGTTTGTTAACGATCCTACTTCCCTTTCTAAACATGACCGTTAAAAAGGGATCTTCTTATTTTATCTTTTCTCTTATTTTCTTTATTTCTCTGTCTTTATTTTCTCCGGTTTTTTTTTTTTTTTTTTTTTTTACATTTCACGAACAGTACTTTTCTCTTTCTCTGAATAATACAAATATATACGTCGAGTACGTAAAAATGGGAAAAAATTCTCGGTAAAGTAAAAATATGAGTTTATATAACGTCTTATACTGTTAGTGATTTATCTAATCTTTTATAATCCTTTGCACACTATATATA
>NW_014569593.1:585188-591227 GCF_001313835.1 Polistes canadensis
TATATATATATATATATTCAAGTAAATATCAGCACTACTGTTGTTTTACTTCATTCTTATTCCTGCGTTCTAATAAATTGCATCTAACGAAAGAGAAAGAGAGAAAGAGAAAGAGAGAGAGAGAGAGAGAGAGGTAGAGAAATTTTCATCGTCAAGTAAACGTCATTTCCTTTTTACCACACTTGAAATACGTATTATATGTATCCTATTATTTTCTTAACTGAAGAAAATGCTTTGCGAAGGGGTGGGATTTCTTTTTTCTTCTTTCTCTCTCTCTCTCTCTCTCTCTTTTTCTCTATTTTTTTTTTTCCTTTTTTTTTCCCTACTCGAACATAAAATGCGATCGTGCGTCATTGAACTGTCGATTCCATTGCAATGATTTTATCCCATGAGAATTGTAGTAGGTATTACGTACAGGAATGCGAACGTATTCGCTTAACCATTTACCATTTTATAAATATCAATTATTATTAATCCATTTAAATATAGTTATACTAAAAGAGAAATTCAACGAAATGAGAATGATCATTGTAATCGTTGTAACAATAGAGAGAGAGAGAGAGAGAGAGAGAGAGAGAGAGAGAGTACATTAACACTAAACTCATTGGCAATTCATATTCTTTGGTTTTTTTTTCACCTTTTTAAAATATAAATAATAGCCAATGCATATGCCGACTTGAGTAATGAATAAAACAATTTATTTTCTTTTTCTTTTTTTTTCTTTTTAAATAATAATAAAACAGTATATTTTACGATTAAATGCAATAAACGAAAGAGCCATTAACGTTATACCTTTCTGACGATTTATGTATATCTGTATACGCATTTATAACGTAACCGATCAAATAACCGGTCATTATCAAGAGTGTTACAAGTATATATATATTATTTTTTTTTTTTATTAATACATACGAATAATACTTAATTTAATTTGATATCGAATAAAATAACAAATAAAACAATTCATCTACGCGCGATAACAATAATACGGTATTTATAATTAATACAATATAACATCAAACTTATCACAACACAGTTAAATGCATATCTTTTCAAACTATAATCGGTAACCACGGTTAAACATCAATTTTACATTATCATAAAATATAATCAATTATTATAAAACAATATTGAAATATAAAATGTTTCAATATTTATCTCGAAGATAAAAAAAAAAAAGGAAAAAAAAAACAAAGGAAAAGCAAACAATTGCACAGAATGTTAAGTTTGATTAAAAATGTAAAACCGTTCATTTGACCTCCCGTTCGTTGTGGGGGAGGACTAGGAAGGGGTAGGGTAGAAGTTTAAAGGGATGAATCGAAATGTTGAATCCTCTGTTAGCGATACATATATCTCTTAGGACGAATAAATTTTTCTTCCACCTACTCTCCCTCGGTAATAATTTCTTCTTTTTTTTTCTTTTCTTTTTTTTACATTTTATTTTATTTTATTTCATTTCTCGTTTTTCTTTTTCACCTTATTCTCCAAACGGAGTAACACCTTTGGTACTGTTGTTTAACAGATGAAAAATGTTACGCAATTGTAGTAGTAGTAGTAGTAGTAGTACAGGTGTTAAAGGGTTGAAACACGCGAGCCTAGCATAAACCGATGAGAAGTATGACATAACCTGCTGCAAATGCTTTAGGCTTTTCCGTTTTAGGTTTGGCGATAACGTTCATCCCTTCTTTTAAAAACCACCACCATCACACAGACGTAGTTTTCTTCGTGTCATTTTCCATTTTGTTGCAACACGGTGTTCACGACCCTTCTGTAGATTCGTCTCTGTTTATTTCATTCTTTCTTTTTTCTTTTTCTTTTTTTTCCCCCCTCCTATCCGCAAGAAACGTCTTGAATGGATCGTTGCTAAAAAAAAAGAAGGAAAAAAAAAAGATATAAACTCTAGTCGCCTTTTTTATAACGAAAACGTAGTGTAATTCTTCGTGGCAAGCGACCCGATTTATTCCGAAGCCCCCATTCTCCTTTTCGTGCGAGAACGATTTCTTCGTCTTCCTTTCTTTCTTTCTTTCTTTATTTATTTATTTATTTGTTTTTTTTTCTCTCTCTTTCTCTTTTTCTCTTTTTCTCTTTATCTTTCTCTTTAACTCGTTCTCAAGAACGAGCAGAAATTTTTCCTACCGCGTTGCGACAGGAGGAAAAATATCAAAAAGAATCCTATTCATGATCGGCGTTAAAATTCTAACGATTACTACTGCAACGTACTTATTTATTTATTTACTTATATTTCTAACGAGTTAGACTAGTCAGCTTTTTTTTTCTCATTCACGTAAGAAAATCAAATTGTCAGTTGAATTAGTTAAACTTGGGTGAAATAAATAAGAGGGAAAAAAAACATACGAACGATAAAAATGTTGATGAAATTTTCGAATTAAATTTACAATGGAAACAAATTACTCGACATTTTGGAATAATTTTAGTATTGTATTATACGAGTTTCAAGGTCGACGAGAAAAAAGAAGAATAAATGGTGGAACACAGGTATACACGCGGAATCGATTGAAAGAAAATGAAAAAAGGAGGTGGTGTAATTTATGAAATACTTCGAGGGTTAATCGTAGAAAACTTTAACTATACCTACCCCGGTTTGCAAACGTTCAAACACTTTCTCTCTTTCACACACACACACACACACACACTTTCCATTTCTTTGTCTTTCTTTCTTCTCTTTGGTAAGTGCTTGAAAACACGATCGAGTCACATCGCGTTAATCGTTTACTCTCCTCTTCGTTTCCGACACTTAATCGGGTTGATCTAATTACGCAAGAGATTCCATTCCATTCGTCGAAAACGTTGAAGTTCAAATTTTAATGACACCTCACTTATCTCTCATTCCCATCCCATCTCATCCAATCCAATCCTTGGCCCGGTTTCATTGACACAAACTGCGTAAAGTCAAAGTTCAAATTGATATACGCATAATATCATATTCGTAACTATATATAATATATCAAGTTCATTCGAACGAAAACACACACACACATATGTAATATTTGTAATTAATAATCATATTAGCATGGGAACAATCGTTGACTATTGATATACTGATTAATTCATTATAATTATTAAGCTTGAATTAAAAGTTCGTGAGTTTAAATTCACGAATTTGTTGAAAGTTTACTTTGAAACTGCATAATTAATTGTTATTGCTTTTTTTTTATTTTTTTTTTTTTTTGTAAAACTAGTGAAACTTTTGATATTCACCTTAAATATATGTATCGATAATTATATAAGTGGTATAAATCTCTCATGTAAATCTTGTTTCGAGATAATTAAAAAGGATTACACATTTGAACGTTAAATGAATTCTATATTATAATATTGAAATAACAAACACACACACACACCTATTAACGGGTTCATTTTTGACAATGTATCGTGAAAATTATATCAAATTAATTGATATTTCAAATAATGCGGTGTGAAATAAATAATATTGTTAAATTTAATTCGTTTTGTGTTATAAAATTTGGATTTAGATCACTATCACATAATTACGAGCACGTATTATATTATATTTTATGGAATATTATATAAAATATATATATTGAAAGATAATCATTTTCTGTTATTATATTCGTCAGGAATCTGTTCTGGTCTGCGAGAAGTACGTGTCCAGATACCGACAGCCGTCAGGAAAGGAGACACAGCATTGCTGAATTGTTGGTATGATATAGAACAAGACCCGTTGTATGCAGTCAAGTGGTACAAAGGGGGTCGAGAGTTTTATCGTTATGCTCCGAACGAGAACCCAGTCGTCAAGACTTTTCCCAATGGGAACTTGACGGTAAAGGTGAGTCCTTCTATGTAACACCATCACACCCCTTACATATATATATATACTTTCATAGAATAGTTAGCCTATCTTACTATTCCTTTCTTTTGATTTTTCTTTTTTTTTTTTTACACCGAATTTACTTACATACCTACACACATCATTTTATCTACATACACACACACACACACTTTGTGTAATCTCGAGAAGAAGCAGCTCTTTTCTACGAAAGTAGTAAAAGAAGAAAAAAAAAGAAGAAAAATAAGAAGAAGATGAAGATGGAAAAAAGAAACGATGAGGGGGGGGAAAAAGCAGGTATATCCCGAAGGAGCGTACCTCCTGGAGGATTTATCGCCTTAGAAAGAGAGAGAGAGAAAGGGAGAGAGAGAGAGAGAAGTTGGATGAAGAACAATAATCGAACTCACAGTAAAATATGGCATCGAGATATTTCGCGAACAAGTTTTCGAATTGGTGAGAGGGCAACTGTTCTTCTTCTCTTGGGTCCTCCTCTCGTAAGACCTTGAAAGGAAAAGGTATGGCCCTTATGAGAATCGTTGCTTGGTCTACGAGGGTAGTTTTACACGACACGGTCCAATGATTTAGCGATGCTTTTGATTTACGCGTTATATCTCGATTGTATGTATACATATACGTATACGTATATAGGTATTTTTTTTGTCAACGAAAAATACGATTAATTTTATTTTTTCCCTCCCTTTCTCTCTCTCTATCTCTTTCTCTCTCTCTTTTTTTTTTCAATTCCTATCCTGTCCTTCTTTCCCCAGGGAGAGGAATCCTGCAATTTTTATTCAACTTTATCGTTCCTAAAACACACATACACATACACTTTCTGAAATGTGTTACATACATTTAAAACCATTTGGACGACACGAGTACTGATTGTTTAATCTAATAATACAATTATTTATTACCTTTTTTTTGGTTTGTATATTTCTTTTCTTTTCTTCATTGTTCATTTATTTGTTATCAACGTTTTAAAACAATTTCGATGAGTAACAAGATTATACGTATGTTTTGCAACGTACGACGATGTAATATAGGTGGAGGTGAAGGAGGAGAAAGGGGGGTGTTAGTTTTTATACACATACAAATACATATACAAATTTCCATAATAGTATAACGTCAATTTTCCTTTTCCCTCGATACTTGTTAGGGGGTTTTGCTTGTTGCGCGAAGTCTAATGGATGATGCAAATTAATTGCACGAACGATCGAGGCCACTTTGCACAACTCTTAAAAGGAAACTTTGTCGTCTTTCTGCAGCCCCACCCCTACCCCTTCCTCTTCCCCCTCTTTCCTGTACGTCGTCCTGGTCCTTTACAATTTTCTTTTGATGGTGAATCCTATCAAGAAGAAGAAGAAAAAGAAAAAGAAAAAAAAAAAGAAAGAAAGAAAAAAAAGAACAACGAAAATAAATGGGGAAAAGGAAACTCCTTTACCCCTTTTTTTTTTTTTTTTATTAACATAATTATGGTTATACGTATATATGCATGATTTAGTACGTATAAGTAAATTCGTTTCACAAATGGAGTTTATTAACGGAGTGGAGAGTTGGAGGTAGGGGGTCTAAGGGTTGGAGAATGGGGGAAAAAATAAAACAGAGTAAAGTATATATATATATAATATATAAAAAAAGAAAAAGAAAAAGAAAAATAGAAGAAAGTAAAAATATATCTTTTATATTCGGTCGAAATGTGTATTATAAAATTACTCTCGACACTTTCCCGATGAAGCCCTTTTTTTTCCTCCCCCCGAACGAACCTACGACGATAGTTGATCCTCTCTCTTTTTTTTCCCTTTTTTTTTCCTTTCTTTTTTTTCTCCCCTCTTATTCTTCCGTCGTTTCCAACCCTTCTAACAACTTCTCTCACCATCATCTCGGAGCTTCGTTTAATGCCACGGTACCGCGACTATATATAAGGGGAAACCTTTTCCACGAAACGTTTCACGAGGCAATACGCTTCTTCTATATTTTCTTCTTATTCTTCTTTTTCTTCTTCTTCTTATTCATTTTACTTTTTCTTTTTTTTTTTTTGAAGTTATACTTCTCTTTTGGCGCGTTTTGGAAAGTGAAGTTAAATGCGACCGAAAAATCGACACCCACGAAGTTGTCGATAATTTACGATGCGCGGGAAAATTGAAGTTATTTTTGAGGTTATTGAGGTTATGTTCGTTTTGATAAGTTAAAGAAGTATAAATTCTTACGTGCGTACATAAGTAGTACACATA
>NW_014569593.1:591827-594327 GCF_001313835.1 Polistes canadensis
AAGTTAAATGCGACCGAAAAATCGACACCCACGAAGTTGTCGATAATTTACGATGCGCGGGAAAATTGAAGTTATTTTTGAGGTTATTGAGGTTATGTTCGTTTTGATAAGCTAAATAAGTATAAATTCTAACGTGCGTACATAARTACACATATCAGTTTTTTTTATTTACGTGTTTGGCTCTGTGTGTGTGCGTAAAAGTAGATTTACGTTGAGGAACTCTCTATTCGTTGATCGGTGAACGATTCTTGCTTGCATAGAATCGAAGAATCGAACACGAGGATGATAAATAGGAAAAGATTATTAACAAAAAACATAAGGAATAATCTAACTTACAATTTTATCAATTTTTATTCATTTATAATAATATATGTTTTCTATTTATTGAAGTTATACTTCTGTTGGCGTGTTTTGGAAAGTAAAGTTAAATGCGACCGAAAAATCGACACCCACGAAGCGCGGGAAAATTGAAGTTATTTTTGAGGTTATTGAGGTTATGTTCGTTTTGATAAGCTAAAGAAGTATAACTTCTTACGTGCGTACATATATACACACATCAGTTTATTTTTTTCCTTTTGCTCTTTTCTCACGAACAAAAATAACAATATCTTCGATAAAATTACGCGAATAGATAATATACATATATACATATACATATATACATATATATGTATTTTTATCGTGAATTCTTCTTCCTTCTTTTCCCATACATTTTTATTTTATTTTATTTTATTTTATATTATTTTATATTTTATATTATATTATATTATATTATATTATATTATTTCTCTCCTACCCTTTTTTTCGTTATCATCGTCGCTATTCGGTGACGAAAGAGGATTCGATTTCATTTCTATCTCACCCCGTAACTATTATATCAACAAGAGAAAGAAAGAAAGAAAGATATGAAAGAGATAGAGATAGAGAAAGTATGAAAATACTTTGTTTCTTTTTTTTCTTCTTCTTCTCTCGTGTAATCGCTTTTGTCGTTGAGAAAAAAGGGAAAAATATTAAGTTACCTTAGTCGAGTACAGGAAAAAATTCGTCCCTTTGAATCATTAAGTGTAAATTCTCTCGTCATTGTTTCGAATAGATTTGAACGCGCTTTTCACCAAAAAAAAAAATAAAAAAAAACAAACAAAAAAAGAAAAATAAACTTAAAATAACTTCAACGATATTTACGAAAGTACGGTAGGGAGGAGGATCACTTTTCGCGTGACGATTATAACGAATGCATTTTGTAAACCTATGAGAGTTAGCTAGCTAGCGTATCAATGCACCAAAACAATTGGGGCAAAATTGTTGGCGCGTTATCGAGCTGATAACAAAAGGTTATATCTATCTAACTACCTGTCCAAATAACTGATAACTTTGATCGCGTGCATTTAATCTGAACCCTTTTTTTTTTTCTTTCCATTTATCCTTTTTCCTTTGCATGAAAAGAGATTTTCTTTTGTTTGTATGATGTATAAAGTATATTTACCTCCCACACATTGAATTTCATCGAGCAAACAAAAAGAAACTACTTGTTGTGTGAAACATTTAAATCAGTAGTTTTTCGATATAACCATAGAAGAAGAACATCTCGCGAAATCTCGATGTTTTCTTTTTTTTCTTTTTTTTTTTCGTCAATTGCACATAAACCGTACCCATAAAGGATATCACGTACGACGAATAAACGTAAAACGTTACAGCTAGGAAAAGTCGTTTCTCTGTTTTTGTCGTATCTATCGATATTTTAGGGTTTTTCTTTTGGTCTATAAACATTTTTTGTTAGAAAAATATTGTTTGGAAATTTGTGTTTGTTTTTTTTTCTTTTTTTTCAATTTTGAGAAATCAATTCTTATTGGGGGATATTAAAAAAGGAATACGCGTAAACTTCAATCAATTATTATTTAATTAAAAACGTTAATATATTTGACTTGAATTTATCTATCTCTAAGATACCAAAAGCGTTTTATATTACAATAAAATTAATTTATAATTTATATTTATATTAAAGTTCGTTTTCTCCTTTTTCTTTTTTCATACTGCTTCGTATTTTATATTTGATATATGTATATATTTTTTTAGTTCCATAGGTATTCCATAAACTGAATTCTTTTTTGATAGGTATAATTATTATTTTATTGTTTTAATTTCATATTGTTTTTTTCCTTTTGTGAAAAGTGGAAAATCAATTTTTTAAATTCGCGTAATCGATAATAAGATGGTGAAAAAAAATTGTGATATAAAAATTAATTAATTTTTTAATTAAAAACGTTAACACACATTTTGATTTAAAATCATGGGAGACGTATATATATTTGTAGTGTAAAACTAAATTGTATTATTTATATTTTAGATCAATTTTTTAATTATTTTAATTTGCATTTAATTGGTTTCTCATGAAATATTATTTTATTTTATTACATATCGTTATATCGTACACGTTTTCAGTTTCATAAATATTAAATAAACCGAACTATTCTTAAAAAAAAAAAAAAAAAAAAAAAAAAAC
>NW_014569593.1:596287-601390 GCF_001313835.1 Polistes canadensis
TTGTGCGAGATAAATTAATGAGTTGACCGACGTATTAGATAGAAAGATGGTAATTAATGTAACGGAAAAACTAAAAGTAAAAAAGAAAAAGAAAAAAAAAAAAAAAAAAAGAAATTAGATGGAAGGTAAAAGTTGTAAAAAAAAAAAAAAAAAAAAAAAAAAAAAAAAAAAAAAGAAAAAAGTACACAGATCGGTTTGATGTCGAAC
The DNA here is from genome assembly GCF_001313835.1 of Polistes canadensis. NCBI lineage: Eukaryota > Metazoa > Arthropoda > Insecta > Hymenoptera > Vespidae > Polistes > Polistes canadensis. The sequence continues at coordinate 596,495 of NW_014569593.1, forward strand.
TTTGAAAAAGGGCAAAAGATTGTGTGAACTTTAAGAATGTTTTCAAAGCGTTCGTATTAATTTAATTCGACGATGAAAGAAGTATAAGGGACGGGGAAGAGAGGAAGAAAGGAGAAGAGAAGAGGAGAAGGGGAGGGACAGGAAAGGGTTGAAACGAGCGCCATTAGAAAGGCCGTTTAAAGTTCTCCAAGTAATAAAGGGGGCTGGTTGGTCGTACGCGTTAAAGCGTGTAATTGACAGAGATAAATGTGTCGTCTACAGAGATAAACGTTCTTTTCCTTTTTGAATTTTCCCGCTTTTAGTGAAGAAATCAGAAAGCAAAGCTGTAATTATGATATATATATATATACACGTGTGTGTGTGTGTGTGTTATTTGAATAATCATCGTCATTTTGTTCATTACATTTGTTATGATAAAAATTTATATATAATATATATATATATATATATTGTATATAATAAAATATTATTTAATTGTTTATTATTTAACAGAAATCGGAGAGCAACGCGACACAGGTAGCTTTGACCAATCTGGAATTGGACGCTGCTGGATTATACAGTTGTGAGGTATCAGCGGATGAACCATCATTTCACACGGCTATGATATCGGCCATTATGAATGTTGTAGGTAAGTATTAATAAATTCGTGACAAAGTTTATCTTATATTATAATCCTACCGCGATTATATACTGCTACTAAATCTCGGCAAAAGTTTCGATCCGCGTTTAAACGAGCCAACAAACCCCCTCCCGAACAATTTGACTCTCGGAGCTTAATGTTAAGCGCGTAGAAGGTGTAAGTTAAGTAAGTAAGTATTATATACCTATATACATCTATATATATATATACAAGCATCCGCACAACGATCTAAGGTCTAACTCTTAATAAAGAAAAAATGGATAAAAGAGAAAATAGACGAGATAAAATACCTCCGGTGCATCCAATATCGTTGATAGATGTTTTCGAAATATTGCAGCATATTATATGACGCATCGATGCGTCGAATAATAAAGAAAAGAAGTGAAACAACAAATCAAAAAGAAAGATAAACTTTTTCCCGAGTACTACTTGTTTCTACTCTCCACCATACAAGTATATATATGTGTATATGTATATTTATTGTGTGGTTTCGCGTTGAATTTCGAAAAAGTTTAATCACATGGGAGTGAGTTTCGTGTATGAGAGAAAATAGAAAAATAGATAGATAGGTAAATGGATGCTATAAATAGATAGATAGATAGATAGATAGATAGTATGTATAGGGTGGCTTGAATCTCAAGACTTTGGTTAACGTCAAAGCTACGTTTGAAACGTGCTTCGAATAACTTCCCATACATATGTACGTACATTTATATACATATATGTAGACGTTGGTTCGTTTGCTTTGTAGAATTACCCTCTCGAAGGCCTTCGATACACGGACTAAGGAGGAAATACCGGATAGACGATAGACTTCGTTTGAACTGCACATCCGGACGTAGCAAACCAGCGGCCAATCTCACTTGGTACATCAATGATCGACAGGTATGGGGACAAGTATCATTTATTTCAATCTATCTTGTTTTCCTAATAACTAATAAACACGTATACAACAGGTATATATATGTTTTTCTGTAAAAACCTTGTGAGTGTATTTTATATGTACAAAAAGAATAGAAAATGTTATATAATTAATATGGGTCATTTAAAATTTGATTCAAAAGTTATAACATAAATAGTAAAATTATTTAAATGCATCTTTTCCTAAATGACGTTTAACAGTTTTGCACGTATGTCGTTTATTATTTTGGAATAATTTGAACTTTGAACATTATTTTGGTTGTCTAAAATCATTTGATTTTACTCCATTTATATTTAGATTTCTTTATTTGTGGGAGAACATTAAAACAAGAAGTTTGTATTACTGACGTGAGATAGTTATGCACGATGTTATAATAGAAGGATGCGGTTGTAGAAGTTAATAGAAATTGACAAGAAATTCGTTATATCATAAATAACGTACTACAGTAGTATCAAACTTGTATTCAAATAAACGTGAGAACACTTTGAGAACAACGCGTTTAAATAGTTTTATAATTTATGTTATGACTTTTAAATAAAACTTTAAATGATCTATGTGTTTGATTTGTACGCAACGTTTATACGAGAAAACATCTGACACCCTGTATATAGGATAATATAATGGAGTCAGAGGAATGAATTCGTACCTGTTCATCATTGTAAATTTAAATTAATTAATATCATGTTTGTAAAGGAAAAGCTTCAAAATTCTTCTACGTATAAACCAATAGTAGAATATTATTATCAAACTCACGCGTGGAAAATAAAATATATATCAATTGAAAAGTTTGATAATCCCAAAATATGTTTCAATCCGTATATAAAGAATTTATAAATATTATATTACAAGAAAATATTGATTGGTTTTAAATTGGCAAAACAGCAGTAGTACCTATAATAACTCACAGAAACGGGGGTATACGTCTATCTCGTATTGAAATTTGTTTATATATTCGTCGTATATATGTATATACCTGTGTATTACTATATTACGATATACTATACTATATCAAGTTTAATTGGAATATCAAAAAGCGTATAAAACGTTATTTAATGCTCTTTCGCGATTCACCAAAGTGGATTTTAGAAAGAGAGATTGGATAGAGTTGGTTAAAAGGAAGTGTTAAGAGAAAATAGGAAATACATACTTCAATTCTTGACAAGTTATAGCAATCTTTCGTTACTACCACTACGTTGTTTTACTCTTTACGATAGGACGTAACACAGAAAAGCGTATTCGAAGAAGCTTTAAAGATAGTATACTAACACGAATAAATGTATACCTGTTTATCAACCCTATACTCTTTCTCTCTATTCTTTTCTCCTATACATATACCATATACGTCGGTGAAAGACAGAATACTTAGATTTATTCTTATACATTAACATTTCGAATATACACTAGCAAGCTACCATGTGAATTTAGACATTCTCCAATTTTTCGGTCTTTCACGGTAACACACATATAAATATACAATATATATATATATATTATTTATATATATATTTATTATATATATATATTATTTTTATTATATATGTGTGTTATATATATTTGTAGACGTACATTAATCATCGAGTCAAAAGAAATATTATTCTTTCTTATTTTCTCCCCGTTGTATTTCTAATTTACAGCCAAATCCATCCCACGTGAAAACGTACAGTCCGTTGAATACGAACGAGTCCGAATGGCAGGTGTCCCGGATCGGCCTTCAATTTCTTGTGACGCACGAACACTTCATGAACGGCAAGCTGAAAATACGTTGCAGTGCATCTATATACGACATTTATTGGCAGAGCACGGAAGTAAGCGCTGAGGAAGATCGTCCAAGGGTTATACATTATGAACCAGCTGCAACTATAGTTGGTATCAATTATCTACAACCACCTCCTAATTTTCAAACCGGCCAAAGGAAACCCGACGGTCAAGTTGGCGTAAAAGGTGAATTTTACTTGCCCTATTTAATCTTTATATATAATTGCTTGGATATTTTGATTTTGGATAAGTCAGAATTATATTAATAAACTGAACTATATTTAGGGGGTAGTGGTACGAATACTACGGATTGATTATTCAAATTTTCACAGATTATAAGAATTATTTAAAGTTTATTATTTCAAGTATAACGATGTAATAGTTCAATGATTCTTAGAACTATTCTTTTTTTACATTTCACGTGATCTTAACGAATTTTGAAAATTTTCTCTACATCGTCAAATTTTAACGAGTACATTTTGCGAAATAACGAATATATATCTTAAATATTAATTAATCGAAGAAAATGTATATATATAATATTAAAAGCACGAAGTAAAAGTTCGTAATAAATAGAATTTCCTTTTACGAAAAGTAATGTAAACAACTTTTAATAAAAGAACTTTCATAAAAGACAACGTGCTAGTCTAACGGAGGATTTCTAGGAGGCCAGTGCACCATACCCATACATTTTCTTCGATTAAATTAACAATTATTTATTTATTATTATTATTATATGTATATATCGAACACACAGTATTGTTCTCTATTAATATGTTTCATTGTTTAAATATTCTATTACATCTAGTTCGAAATTAATTTTTTATTTAAAGTATGTTATTAGAATATGTAACGTTTATACGAATGTATAATACTTTTAAACAATCTTATAAATAAGAAGAGTAAATTAGAGTATTAAGATAATTGTTAATTAATCGAAAGAAAATATATATTGCAAATTAAAAATACGAAATATTAATTTTAAGTAGCATCCTCTTCGAAATCCACTGTTAGACTGGCACGTTATCTTCTATAAAAGTTTTTTTATTAAATATTGTTTATTCTACTTTCCTTATATGGTACATATACATAAAAAAAATAATATTCGTAATAAATAGAATTTCCTTTTAAGGAAAGTCATATAAACAACAATCAATAAAAGTAAATTTCACAGAGGACAATGAGCCAGTCTAACGGTGTATTTCGAAGAGAACGGTACACAGATCGTATATTCCGAACTTTTAAACAACAATAGACATTTCTTTCGATTAATTAACAATTATTTGAATAATCTAATATACTCTCTACTTATATTTAAGATTTTTTATACACAGCAACATTCGTTTATTTTTTAAGTGTCCCAAGTCCATTTTAATTTTTTTTTTGTTTGGTTTTTTGTTTTTTTTTTTTAATTGATCGTAATAATATTCACAACTGGAAGTTAATTGTCGTAGAAAATATTTTGTGTATAAGATAAAAAAAATAATTAGATCGCGTGTTGTCAAAATAAATGATTCGCATTTACGTTAGATTAAACATTTACACATGTCCCTATTAATTATATATTATATTATATTTT
>NW_014569593.1:602255-603796 GCF_001313835.1 Polistes canadensis
TTCGTTAATTGTATGATATTAAATACGCGCTTTGGAGCTCTTTATATATATATATATATACATACATACATACATATATATATATATATATATATGAAGAAAAATAAAAATATGAATAAAAATAAATAAATAAATAAATAAATAAACAAGAAAAGAATGAATGAAAGGAAAAAAAAAAAAGAAGACAAATATTCGACGTACTCGTAAAAGAGGAAACCATGAGATAGATCGTGCTTATGGTGCAACCATAATCATCCGATTTCATGGACAGAAGAGGAGAATGAAAATGAAATAGAAAAAGAATGAAAGAAAGGAAGAAATGTGGCGCAGGTGCAAAATATTTGAAATCTCCGAACACGTAGGAGAGGCCTAATAAAAAGAAAAATTAATTTAAAAAAGGAAAAAAAATAAAAAATAGAAATACCATTCCAGAAGAAGAAGAAGAAGAAGAAGAAAAAAAAAGGAGATTTGAGAAAAATGAATATTAGAAAAAAAATCTGCCGTCCTCGGCAATGAAGAGAAACGAGAGATAGAAATGGGGAATGATAAAAGAAAAAAAAATGAAATCTTCTTGAAATCTAATTGATTAGATCGACGAACGTCCAAAACGAGGTGGGTGGGAAGAGGAGGAGGAGGAGGAGGAAGAGGAGGAGGAGGAAGGTGATGATGAGAGACAGGTGCTGCGGCTTGGCTTTTTGGTTCGTCGAATTCTCGAAACGAGAAAAGTGCGAGAAAAGCGAAAAGAGGGTCATATAAAAATAAAACGAAAATAAAAAATATTATATATATATATATATAAAAAAAGAAAAAAATTGGGATAATGAGATTTAAAAAATAAAAAGAAGAAGAAAAAAAAGAGGAAAAAAGGAAAAAAACAAAGAAAAAAGAAAGAACATAATAAAACGATGTATTTTATTAGACTCCGTAACTTGCTTCCTTTCGGTGAGATCCAAAGACGTATTTGTCTCCGCGATATAAATAATATATACATATATATATATATATACATATATATATATATATATATATATATGTATGTATGTATTGTAGGGTGTAGTTTTGCGTGATCGTTAAACGCCGCGATCGTATGTGAAATCGATATATAGTTTTTTTTCGTACTTTTATAAAACTACAAAAGAGGGACTATAACTTATTAAAGTAAAAAAAAAAAAAAAAAAGAAAAAAAAAACAAATAATAAAGAAGAAGAAGAAGAAGAAAATAAAATAAAATAAAATAAAATAAAATTAGCGTGGCTCTATGCATATACTTATATACATATACATATATATCGATAATTTAGATATAATACGTTGTATATGTGTGTGTATATATAGTTATGTAACTTATTACTCTATACACGATGATACATGCATACTACATACATAATATTATATACATATACTCTTTAACATAACACTTACATTAAATACACTTGAACATTCACGTATATATATGTATATATATATATATATATATATATATATATATATACAATGTGACTCTTTCTCCGTACGATATTATCTCGATAGTATGCGAAAAA
>NW_014569593.1:605501-615062 GCF_001313835.1 Polistes canadensis
AAAAAAAAAAAAAAAAGATGGCGGACAGGGGAAGAAGAAGGAAATAATTTTAACACGTGTAATCGATCTCACACACGTTTTACACACGCATACGTTTAAAATGATACAAACTGAATAAATGATTAACGTGATTAAATAAGGTGATTGCAACGACTGAATATAATTAATATATAATACTCTTCAAAGTGTGATCGTTCTTTCATTTATTTTTATTCCGAATTGAAAAGAAAAAAAAATATACCCGTCCCCCGTTCCCCCTACCCCTTTTTACCCATCCAACGTGTATATACGTGTATCTTTCTCGACGAAATTTTAACACGTTTTTGAAATGTTGTTTTCCTTTTACATCCTCGACATTGTGATTACTCTTTTTCATATTTTATATTTTAACGTTTATATCGATAATTATATAACAAAAATTATTATATATAGATTGAATTTTATATTATTCTATTATTGCTTCATTATATGTCTCAATCAAGTATCAAATTGATTATTATTATCTTCTTACATTTGTACGAAATTATGAAATATTTTTTTAAATAAACCGTTCGTTCGATCGGTTATGGTATAAAAAGAAAATATACTCAAAACTATTAATAAATTATATATATTAACCCCGTGTATAAATATTAGAAGAATTTTTATATATATAAACAGATTATTCATATTATTTATATTCCTATATACGTATCTTGCTTGAAGTGTCTTCTTAAATGATACGTACGTACCATTTTTATGTAACTCTCGAAATATCCGACAAATTAATAAGAAATTATTATCGAAATAGTTAACCCCGTAACCCCTTTCCCCCTTGTTGATATCCCAGATATGTAACCTTGCATCTAAACAAAAAAAAATTAAATTCGATTGAATCGCGTATACAAACGCGAGATAAAAAAATAAAGAAAATAATTTAATTATGAATAAAAGAACAAACTCTAGGAAAGTAGAAAAAAAAGAAACAAAAAAGTGGTACAACAATGGCGAAGTAAAAAAAGAAGAAAAAGAATAAGAAGCAGGAAAAGATAATTTGCGAGATTTTGGTCCAATCGTACAGATTTGGAGTCTGCGTTGCGTTAAACGCAGTTTGGAATATGGATCGATGATGAGATAGAATAAACGAACGAACGAATGGGTGTGCGCGCGCGCGCCCGCGCGTACACACGTCCGTTGTGTTGCTTGGATACGAGAAAAGTAGGAGGATAATAAAAAGAGTTAGAGAGAAAGAGAGAGAGAAAGGGTGAGAGGGTGAAAAAGATAGAAAGGGAAAGATGTGAACAAATATATATATATATATATATATATATATATATATCTATATATCTATATATATATATACACACATATATATATATAGATGAAAATTCTGGAAGTTCCTTCCAGTAGCTATTCGTTTCGTGTCGAACCTAACCAAATTCGATTTTGTTTAAAGTAAGCTCTTTCAATTCATTTTCAGTCTCTCTATCTTTATCTTTTTATTTTCTCTCTCTCTCTCTCTCTCTCTCTCTCTTTTTCTTTTTCTCTGTCTTTTTATTTTTGTTTCTTTGACAAAAATATACTTTCGCGTGCAAACACGCGGTATTGTTAAGTATCTCCATGTCCTTTCTATCTTCGGTATGCACGTTGCACATTTTCGTATTCGAAAGATTCGTGGATAGGAGGGTGGGGGGTGCGGGAGGGGCAGGGTTGAACCGGGGGAAGAGGGCGAGGGTTTTACGTAAGATAAACGTTTAACCTCCGCAAATTTCCAGTACGAATCGGTAAGGACCGACCGCAACATCCCTGACGCAACTTATCCTACCTATAGATTTAATTGGCAACGATTCAATTATTTCCTTCTAGCGAATTCTCGAAATTCGAGAACAGAGAGAGGAGAGAGAAAGAGAAATAGAGATAGAGATAGAGAGAGAAAGAGAGTGATGAGAGTGATGAGAGTGATTTATGCGAGACTCGAATATATCATCTCATCTTTTTGTTTGTTCTTTTTCTTTTTTTTCTTTTTTCCATTTCTTTTGAAATTTTATTCGACACACACCGTTTTACGCCCAATTTTTATCTTTACTTGTTTTTTTTTTTTTTTTAGCATTGAATCGATGATTATTAACAATCTTACTCGTTGAATGCAAAAAATAAATGTTATACGCGAATTTCGTATGATTTGAAATTTTGTTCCCCCTAAATTATTGTACATTGATGAATTACTCGTTGATCTTTAGTTAATCTTGACTTTATTTTCTGTTTCTCTCTTTATCTTTCTTTCTTTCTTTCTTTTTAACTAGATATCAAATAATTCAATTCCGTCTGCTTAATTATTTCTCGTTACATGTTAAATGAGAATGAGATCGAGTTAGTCGTAATGAAGTTTGCATTACGTTTAAAGAAGACATAAGAAGCATAAACTCGAAAAGTATCGTCGCGTTCGGATCGATATAACGTAGGAAGAGAACCGCGCTGGTTTCGTGAGAGAGATACAACATACATTTCGTGAAGCTTGAACAGCATGTTCTCACGGTCCAGCGAGTAGCAAACAGCGGGACTGTTCGATAGAACAGAAAGAGAATAGTATAGTAGTAGTTGTAGTAGTAGTATTTCTTATTTTTCTTTTCGGACCCTATTCGCAACAAATTTTCACGGACATTATTGACATTTAATTTCGCAATCGAGAATTATCGATTGAATCACCTTGAAAATCATATTTCTATTTTTTCTTCGTTTTATTTTGATTTTTGTTTATTTTGTTTTTTCATTTTTTTTCTTTCTTCCCCCATGAACATATCGAATAATCATTCGCGGAAAGAATGGGTCTATGAAAAGGGAAAGTGACTAGAAGACACGTTTTATCTGAATTCTCGTTATTTCGTCCGCGAGAAAGAGAGAGAGACAGAGAGAGGAAAGATAAAGATAAAAATAAAGATAAAGAGAGAAATCTTGGGAGGTTGCCCGAATCCAACGATGGAGATGACTTCAATGAACAGTAAGTGTGAATGAAGTCTTCTTAGACTATATACTATTACTTTGTATATCTATATCTTACGTATTACGTTGAACTCCAAATAAATAAGATGACGGATGATCTGTCGTTCTATTTTATCTTTTTCTTTTTTTTTTTCTTTCTTCTTTCTTTTATTTTTGGCAACGACGTTAAATGGAAAACTATTTTGCGCATTAAAATTTGGCATGACCCCTTAACAATGGCTTCCATTTTTTATCCGCTGTATTTCCCCGTTGCACGGTTGATAAATTATTGATAGTTCCGTGGTAAATGCGACTTTATCATCCGAGGAATATGTTTTAAATAAATGTTTTTGTGTTATCCCGTTAGGCGGCAGCACTAGTTAGAGATTTTATGTTTTGTTTGTTTCTACTCTTTTGATTTGTCTTATACTTGGCTGGAACTTTTGTGAGAATCCCTTTTTCTTATTTGTTATACTCAAAATTTTTAATAAACATGATTTACTTTGGAGATTGTTATCGTTAATAAGTGTAACGTATGTCAAAACACGCGTTATCGTTTTATTTGATAGAATCATTTTGATGTTTGCTGCTGGTTTATCGATCGTGATCGACATCACCGACATAATATTATTCCTCGAGAAAATGAGACACCGATGTTATGGGAATCGTGTTACAATTAAGATGCTTATCATAAAACGTACGAAGCATGACTCGAGAACAAACGTAATCGATAAATGTCCCTTTCCTGTTATTGCATGTTACATGTTTTGTGAATATTTTATAATTGTGCATTCTTTTTGTCTTCATTTATACGATAATAAAAAAAAAATAAATCGATATTTTACGTAGAATTATTTTTTCCTCGAAACGATTAACCAGATGAACGTTGATCTTGACTTTTAAAGAAGTTAGCAAAAAATACAAAGAAAAAGAAATTAAAAATATGTCAACGTATATATACATACGTATACACATAGACGTATACTCATACATATGTCAATGTTCTAATTTTTGACTAAGTAACTTTGGCTATGAGCCATCTTTCAAATACCGATTTCACGGTATAATATGTAACTCCAATGAAACGTTACGAGGGAATAAAGAAAGATTATTATCTCGTTCTCGATTTTCGCATGAAAAGACAAAATGAATAGATCGTAAAAAACATAAAAAAAGGTATTAGGATAATGCTAACAATAAATTGATTAATTTAAGCAAATTTTTTTATAAACTAACCTCAAAATCCGGATTGGATCGGATCGGATTATACAAAATGTCTGACATTTTTTTTTTCGACAAAAGTACCATTTTATATTTATATCGTACTATACAAATGTCACGTTAAATATGATATTAGGATAAAACTAACAATAAATTGATTAATTTGAGCTATCTTTTTTTTTTAAACTGATTTCAAAATCTAGATCGGATCGGATCAAACAAAATGTCTGACATTTTTGTTTGTTGGACAGAAGTACGATTTTCGATGATAATATTATCGATATATATATTTAGGATCGAATTAGATAAAAAAATATAATCGATATATTTCTATGCGTTGATCGATCAAAAAATGCATGCGTGCATGATCGAAATAAATAATTCATGCGGATACCGATCGTTATAGTAAAGTCACGCATGGAGACTCGATCGGTACGAGTAATAGATAAAACGTGTTGTTTATACTTAGGTCGATGAACCAACGAGGCTTTGTCTGTTAAAATATAAACGTACTCTGTTCGTTTGGGAAGATATATACCGTATAAGTTAGTATAGTTGCACGCGAATCATGGTAAACCGCGATGGAAGAGGAGTCTTTGTTTAAACTAACGTGCGTCGTCTTTGTGAAGAAAAAAGAAAAAAAAAAATTGTATTCTATTCGAGCTTATATTTCAAAATCTTATTACATCAAAGTGATTGATAATCTCTTTATCGATCGATCGATCGATCGATCGAATAATATATAATCATGAAAATAGATTAGTAAATTAAAATTAGATATTAAATCGGTATTATAAAATTCAGAATCTTTTTTGTCGTAAGAAAATCTGGGACAAAGATAATAGGTACGTATCTATCTGTAGTTCCTAAATGAATAATAACGGATTTGCAAACGAAGTAATTTCATTCTCGAACATCCGTTAATGAAATCCCGAGCAATGTCGAACGATTACTGAGAAGCGTATATATATCATATATCATATATATATATATAATATCTGCTACATATTTAACTAATATTAGTAAGTAGCACTTATATATATATATATATGTTACAAGTAAAGGTGAAACACGAGAACCTTGAATAATCAGCTGCATCTTGCTGACTGTGAAGATAATTGTGTTTGCGTTAGGAATAGCTTACAAAGTAAGAGAGATCAAGAAGCCAAGAGAATAAAGAAAGAATAAGAAGCATAAGAAGAAGAAGAAGAAGAAGAAGTAGTTAGTAAGAAAGAGTCATGAAACGTGGTATAAAAGCAGACAAGCGTGCATGTGTCATCATGTAGAAAGAAAGAGAACAAAACACATCGGGCAAGAAAGAGTGGGAAAGAGAGAGTGGCATCGTTCTCCAGCTTGTAGGTATGTTATAATACTCTTTCGTGGTTAGTATAGCGAGAGTACTCGACTGAAACGCGACTATTCCTTTTGCGTATCAAGTATATATCTATATACTAATAATAAAGTTTCGTTTTAATAACATTACATTTTAATAATATTATTTAAAAAAACGTTAAAACGTTAGAACGTTCTTACCGATGTGCGTTCAAGGAAAATACTAACTGGTCACGTGATAACAAAAAACAGTGTTAATAACAATGGCGCCGTTCTACGCGGGAAATACGATTTTTTAAGGTTAGTCTAAGTATTTTTATTTACTTTTATTTACTTTTACTCATGTGATCATCGATTCATCGATTTAGTATTTATGTAATTACGTCATAAGACGAACTAATACTTGCGTTTCATAATTTTCTATAATCTTTACGAGAAGATAAAAATAATTTCAAGTTGAGAGAAACGTATCGAATGTTTTTTTCAAAAGTATATTTTCGCTCGAGAGTGGATTTCTCGATCGCGTTATCGTTTCCTTGCGTTAACTTTGTTAAATATAACGATAATATAATGGGGCATTTTGTTTTCTTTCTCCCGTTTTTCGATTGTTTCGGTTAAATTTTTGACGTTACTAAAGAGGAATCTCTTGTAAAATTATTTAAACTGATTACTGTACTAGGCAAACCACTCTTATCGTTTACTTGACAGCCTTTCTCAAACGGAGAATTCGCAAAGAGAATATAGTAAGGTCATTCTGTGGTTTATTGGAGAATTGGAAATAGCAAGATATAGTCTGTACGTTTTCGAAATGAATCCCGAGAAAACTCGTGGACAGACACGTTAAAACAAACTAGTTTCGTTATCAACCGTAAATCGTAAAGCTTTTAAACGTGATACGCGTGTTTATATACGTATAATATTATATTTCAAATAGATTTACGTCGGATCGTTGAATTTACCCAACTACATTTGAACGCGCGATCATTTGTTTTCTTACTAATGACATTCCCTTGATTATCTTATTACGAGTTGAGAAGCTCTGTTTCCTTTTATCTATCTACTTGAAGTTTTAAATCTATCTATTACAACACTGCACAATCCATTTTTTCTTTTCCAAATGAAAATTTATTCGAAATAGTGGGTTGTAACTCATAAATGTTACATATAATACGATTGGAATCTTCTTGTCGGTAGATACTATCTGACCCAAGTAGATTTTCATAGATCTTTTTCTAATCCTGTATCAAGGGCAAAGTTGAGTACCTCTGTTGGGACGAGAGCGACAGGTTGTCGGTGGCACGCCTTTTGCCAAGTTGTTTTACTCCTTGAAATAATCCATGCCTCTCTCGTGTTATATATATATATTTCATACTCGTGCACTTCGTGTACGAGGATGACCACTTAAAAAACGAGTAGAGTAGAACCTACAATGATCCTTTGTTCAAAACGTTAATTATTTTCACTCTTACACGAGTGGGTTACTACCTACACACGGTTTACTCGACGGCTTGTTGGTTTCTTTTCAATGACAATGAATGCAAGAGAGAGAGAGAGAGAGAGAGAAAAAAAGAGGAAAAAGGAAATGTTGCGTAACCTAATTACAAAGCTGGGTACGATTCTCTGATTACGGAATCGTTCAATCGCACACAATTTTCTTATTCAATTTTTTTCCCTTCATTCATATATATATATATATATATATCTGTTTCCTACTTTTTTATTCTATTTTATCGTCATCATTTTATCTCGTAATAACAAGAACTAGAATTACGTTATATTTAATAGTAATAATAACAACTATTAATTAAAAATCCAATAAGAATGATACTTATGATGATATATTATAATGAAAAAAAAAAAAATCAATTCAGTTGTTATATACGAACGAGTTGATACTATAATGATTCATGAATGAGTACTTGTTTCTACGATAAACACTTATCCCATCTTTATTATTCTCGATTTTATTTACGAGCAAACGAACAAATTACTATATATCGCGTTAACATAAATCAATAATTTTCTGTTCGATCTTTGATTTTCTTTAAGAATGAAAAAAAAAGAATGTTCCAGAGAGAGAACATCTGGATAGGAAATAAATGATTTTTCTTTGTGTGTTCATCTATCTTCCTTTCTCCCCCTTACTAACTTTAACTTTGAACCCTCGAACGAAAGGAAAAAGAGAGTAGGAGAATAGTTTAGTTTGTATCAGGTATAAAAAGGGTCGGGGAAGGGACAACACTGAAAGGAAAAAAGGAAGGGGGAAACCGATCCCGTACCGTGCTTAACAACCTGGATATGCACCAGGTGCGTTCAACTCATAGAAGAAGAAGCAACGGTAGTGCACAGTTTTCCTGCAGTCCTCTTCCAAACATCCCAACCATTATTGTCTTTTTCTTCATCATCATCATCTTCCTCGAATTGAAAAGTTAAATCATCAGCCATCGGAGATTATTTTCCGAGAAATGTTTACTATCAGTTCGTTTTTTATTTTTTTCTTTATTGCCCGATCAAGAAACGATCAATCGATTTTCTTATCATTTCGTTTTCTCAAACGTATAACAGCTATCGTTTTATAACCATTGGGTGCTGAACAACTCAACCCAAACACCGTTGGCTGTGTTGAATTTCACAGATAAGAGAAGGCTTTTTGTTGTGTCGTGAAGCTACAGAAATATTGTTGCTTGGATTATCACTCGTCGTCGTATTAACTTCCCCCATTTTGTTTTTTATCTTTTCTTAATTAAGAAGAGAAAGTTTCAGTTGTTGTTTTTGATAAATAATTCTTAATCGTGAACTAATAGAGTTTCTTTATTATTGGGCTTTTTAAAAACTGAAGTTTTCCTTTTGTTCTCCTTCTTCTTCTTCTTCTTGATTTAAACAACCATGGCGTCAAGGAACAACGGTGAGTCATAAATGCCAAGAGATTCTTTGATGCACGAGTTCGAATATAATTAGTGCGTGCGTGCGTTACATGTGTGTGTTTATCTGTGTGTATACGTAGTGCATCAGTTCGCGTATTGTGATGTTCTTTTATTGTGTCACGAATTTTCTCTCTCTCTCTCTCTCTCCTTTGTTTTCTTTTCTCATTTGACATTAGGAAATAAAACTAAAATTGTATTTGAAAAAAGAAAAACAAAAATGTGGAAAAATTTGAATTGAGAAATTTTCACCTGGAGGAGGTGGGGGGAGAGGGGTTAGGGGGAGGTAGATAGATGGCTGTTAGGAACACAACGAGATAACCGGCGATAAACTGCAATTACGTGGAAAAATCGATCGATAACTATGACTGTGTGTCACGTGTTGCGGAAATGTCATCGGAAGGATTTCCTCACTCGCAATTTATTTTCATCCTCTTCCTTTTTCTTTCTCCTAGAAATTTTGTCGTTGTTCTCTTTTCTTTTTACCTATTTTGCTTAGAAAATAGCAGCGGAGAGTGGTAACTGTTAGCTCGTCGTCGTTGTCGTCAGCAGAAACAGCAACAGCAAGCAGCATCCCCATGTTGTTTTTCAGTGTATCGATGCACCAACTTCTACAATTGTTTTCTATGCGTTCGGTCGCGAAAATAACCGCAAAACTATTGTTCCATGACGAATGGAAAAGCCAACACTAATTTGAACGTTTCTTTCTTTCTTTTCTTCTTTTTTTTGTTTTTTATTCGAGTATCCATAGTTTGCTCGAAAGTTTAATGTGTAGTAGTAGTAGTAGTAATAGTAGTAGTAGTATTAAATAACAAAACGAATCTTTCAGTTGTTTTATTTTCGTGGTCTGGTCTGGTTTGGTTTGGTGTCGTCAAAATCGATCAAATTGTATTGTTGAAAGAATTTGATAAATGTGTCTCAACTAAGTGAGTTGGATTTTACGTTTAGTCCTTTTTTATACTACTGCAACCTACCTATCCACTCCTACTCCTGCATATAGAGGTAGGAAAGCATTCTTATCTGCTGAACCAATAACCCACTTTCATACGTGTCGCTCGATAACTTTCCTATTGTTTTCTTTGAACGCGAGTCCGCAAATTTTTCTCCAAAGCTAACATATATATATATA
>NW_014569593.1:616112-627355 GCF_001313835.1 Polistes canadensis
ATAATAAAATATATATATAATAATATAAATAATATAAATAATATAATCTATCACACACAAGTAGAATAATAAAAATAAAACTATACTATTAATAAAGAGTAAAAACCGATACAAAAATTATCAAACCATTTAGTTTCGTATAATGTTTGCACGGTAAAAATACACGCTAATGAACATTCAAAAAAATCATAACAAATTTATAACAAATTCTAACAAGATTTCTGATAAGATTATTCCGATTTTAATATTGATAAGATTTTCTCTAATCGTGAATTTAAACTGAACAAGTTCAAATCCGTGTTAACATCTGAATACACACAGTTTCGTATAAATAAAAAATCACAAATATGGAATTAATATGAATTAAAAATATATAATATTTCGCGTAATCGATATTCTCGTAATAATTATTATCAAAATCATGATGTATAATTTGTCGTTTGAAATATTTAAAAAAAAAAAAAAAAAGAAAAAAAATAGAAGAATACTAATTCAATTTGTATGTATGAAAAAATATAATTACTTATATCCAAAAGAATTCTTAAGTAATTTTAATTTATAATTATGAAATGTTATTTAGTTAATGTTCCTCCGTGAAAAGTATTTTTTAATATTAGTTACACGTTCGTAGCATAGATAAATGGCGTTGATAGTGCAATGTAATAAACTTAATGAATCATCCGTAAGATAGTTATATGTATATTTATGTATACGTAATATTCATATAAAAGGCTAATGAGAAAATTTAATTAAATCATTTCATTAATCTAACTGGATTACTATCAGGGTGACCACACCAACACTTTGCTATCACACGGTGAAAGAATAACCTTTTCATTTTATCTACGTGAAAGTCGCGAACGGAAATGAAAAGTAAAATATATTAGTAACACGAGAATCCTTTCTTCAAACCGTTGGTCAATGTCAATATATAAACGTGATCAGACTGTTATCTCTCCTGTTTTTCTAACATTCAATCTTTTCCTATCGACGGAATAGAGAAAATAAAATAAATAGAAAATTATATTAGAAAATTAGTTCTCGAAAGAAAAAAAAGAAAAAAAAAAACAATTTTTCTGCTTTATTAAAACAAACGATTCAAAATTAAATATAGCAAAAGAAATTTTAAATATAGAAGGTGTTTCTTTTAACCAGAGATAACATTTTTTCTTCTTTATTGGATTAATATTTATCAACGTTTTTAATTAGAGTATCTAATATAGATTTTTCGTAAAATTAATATATATATTTTTTTTTAAGAGAATATTTTTTAATTAAATAGTTTTATTTATATTCTTATTTAATAATATAAATCATTTCAAATAAAAAAATATATATCAAGTGTACAGGGTATCAAGTATACAGGATGTAGTTAAATTTCACTATCTCACTCTTATTTAATTAGCTGTCATTTAAATTTGATATTTTCAGACTCCAGAGAACGAAGAGATGGCTGCGAGAAGATCCGAAAAAATATTCGTAACCAATCGATCCTGTACCGATTTGATTACCCTAATTATTCTAATCGCATTACTCGGTGGTTTTGTAAGTATAATTTAACGTATATAAAAATACTCGTATACATTATAATCATAGAACTCAGATATAAATATACGTTGATTTGATTTAATTTTAATTATAATTTCCGTTTCTCAAAAAAAAAAAAAAAAAAAAAAAAAACCAAAAAAAAAAAGGCATTTATGTTAACAAATTCCGTGAAAAATGGTGACATATATCGCATAGTATACGGATACGATAATTGCGGAAACGTTTGCGGACGTATAACGCCAAAGGAAACTAATCCTGAATTTAGTTGCAAGGGTGCCGACTACAGACATTTGCCGTAAGTATTGAATCAACAAAATTACGTGACGGATCATATAAATCGTAATAACAATCAAACATTGATGTTATTTTTGTTTAATCTCGTAGATATCTGCAGATGAGTATTCTAGCAAATGGTACAAAAATACGAAACTGCGTAACCAAATGTAACGATCCGGATCATTTGTAAGTAAAATTTTTCTAACGATTTTTAATCAAATGTATGAAAACATATCAAGAAGTGAATTTTTAATTGTTGCAGAATATTGTTTTTAAATCGTTGCATACCTAAAAAAGTAACGGATACCGTAACATCTATTATTAAAAGCCTTGGATTAGAAAATTTTTATAGAGTAAGTAAAGTTTTAATTTGATTGATTGAACGAATCAAAATTATGAAACATCATTAATTTTGACGTTTTCATTGTTATTTTAGGAAGTATCAACTGATCTCAGAGTGGCTTGGAGAGAACTGATGTATCTTTGTTTAATTGCACTTGGTTAGTGACATCATCAACGTCATCTCGTCATTATCATCATCATCATCGTCAGCTATCAATCATGATTGTCATTAATATCATTCCTGTCATCGTCCAAATAAATCCAAGCATATCACTTGATGATCCATTAATTGTTCAATCATTTTCAGCATTTTCTCTTGGTATTCTGATAGCCTTTCGTTACATGGTACAATGGATCGTTTACATCGTTTTAATTGGTGTTATACTTGCTTGTATAGGTGGTACAACTTATCTCTGGTTAGTAATACAATCGTATTATTTTTTATTATTAACAAAGGAAACAGTATTGTTATAACTTATCACTTTTTGTTTTTGTTTTTCTTATTCAGGATGGCTTGGTATCAAGAGAAAAAAGAATTGGAATCAAAGAACGTTGTTGATAAAGAAAATTTTGAAGAAGATTCCAGTATGGAAGCGTATTTGATTTATGCCATCATTATGACAATCGTTACGGTTAGGATGATTTATTAGTTATTATTAGGGTGAATTAAAAGTTCATGTGCGTTTTGTTGTGTTGTTTTAAGATAGTCTGCAACTATTTTGATGAAAGTCAATGAAATTATTTTATACAACGCACGAACTTTTTTCGGTACACCCTAATATCATCGTTGTACAATGAATATTTGACGATATTCCAAATTTTATTTTCATTTTAAACAGGTGATCACGTTATTGATAGTTTTGGTAATGAGAAAAAGGATCGCATTGGTAATGCAACTCTTTCGTGAAGCTGGAAAGGCAGTTTATTCCATGCCTGCACTTCTTCTACAACCAATTTATGTGAATATTCGTACAATGTCATCTATCAATTTTATATATTATTATAATTATATATTAATTATTTAAAAAAAAAATATCATTATAATCATTTCAATAGACGTACTTACTCATTGGCCTAACCATGTTCGCTTGGATTTATTGTATGCTCTGGATAGAAAGTGCTGGTACCGTTTATAAAAATAAAACAGGAATTCACTTTAGGAAAGATGCACTTTTGATAGTAAGTATCATTATTATAAATAACTTGAAAACAAAAAAATACTTTGTTTTTGTTTAATATATTATTAATAATATTATTTACAGACTGCCAGGTGGTACAATCTTTTCGTTTTCTTCGTCTTGTGTGAATTTTTCCTCGGTTGTCAGCACATGGTCGTTGCACTTTCGGTAGCTCGTTGGTTTTTCACGAGGTAAAAACATTTGTTTTTTTCACTTATCAAAGTATCCGAAACCTAATAAAAACGTTAATATATTATATTGTGATTTATTTGTTTCTAGAGATAAAAAGAAATTATCTTTGACTGTGACAAAAGGATTTGGATATCTCGTAAGATATCATTTGGGTACAATAGCATTTGGTGCACTGATCATTGGAATAGTACGTTTGGTACGAGCTATGATATCTTTCGTTCAAAATCGTTTGAAGAAATTCGACAACAGTTGTGTCAAAGGGATTTTATGGTGTTGTCAGTGTTGTCTTTGGTGCTTCGAATGTGCACTCAAATTTCTCACCAGAAATGCTTACATCGAGACAGGTAGTACATCGTTCACTTTTGTATTTTTTAATCAACGTTTCGTTTTTATATTAAGATTAACCAAACAAAGTTCGTGCAAATTTTGTCTCGAAGTCGATCAAATTATTTTATATATGCGAGAGTGAAATATTAATGTTAAAAAATACACGAACTTTTGTTTCACTCCTAATATTCAAATGTTTTCATCATAATAAAAATACATAGTATTTTTATTTTGTTTTTCCCCTTAGCTATATACGGTTGCAATTTTTGTACCGGTGGCAAGAAAGCTTTTCAAGCACTGTCGAGTAATATTTTAAGAGTAGCAGCTATAAACAGTGTTGGAGATTTCGTATTGTTCTTGGGAAAAGTATTGGTAGTTGTATTGACGGTTATAACTGGTATTTATTTGATACAGGTAAATTATTTACATTTGTTTTTTCTCTCTCTCTCTCTCTCTCTCTCTCTCTCTCTCTTTCTTTCATTAGTTTTGCATGACAGTAGTGTTTTTATTAAAAAACAAATTTTCTTTTTTCTCATATATTATTTGCATAGAAGAAAGAAGGACTACAGCATCCCTGGGTGCCAATTACCCTGGCAGGGTTATTGGCCTTCCTTGTATCGCATTGTTTCATTTCAATTTATGAAGTAAGGATCATCTAATAAACGATTAGAAAAGAATTTTTAATAACATTTTGAATATTTGATCGAACGATTGTTTTTCAGATGATCATTGATTCAATATTCCTCTGTTTTTGCGAGGATTGCGCGAAAAATGACGGAATTAGTAGACCATACTTCATGAGCCGTGGTTTGATGGTAAGAATTTAATTTTTTTTCATATACATTGTGTTTTTTTCTTATCATTCTTTTTATTAAATAATATATATATTCTTTTTTTTTCTTGTTATATAGGAATTTGTGGAAAATAGCAAAAAAGCGTTACGTCAATTGGACGAAACTCAATGACACCCCGTTGATAATCCGGAAAATGTTTGACGAGTTGTTAATCGTAATTTTTTCGGATTTGAATTGTTTCTTCCTTTAAAACATAAGAGAAATACTAAAAAAGAAGAAAGATAATATATAAGAAAAGAAACGAACAAATGAAAATAATATTCCTATAATATTGAGAAAAATAATTATTCTTCTTGAAATGAAAAAAATCTTGTTGAGATAATTTGGAAAAATTTTCTAGAAATAAGTTAAAATGAAGAAAAAGGAGAAGAAGTAGAAGAAGAAGAAGATAAAACATGATACGATAAACATAAGAAGAAGAATAATAATGAAAACTAAATAAAAAAATAAAAAAAAAAAAAAAGAAAATAGATAAAACAACAAAATATACGAACGGACAAACGCAAATGGTCAAATAATCGAACATAGTCGCGAGAGAGATTTTTTTTCTTTTTTTCTTCTTTGTTTTTTTTTTTCTTTTACGAAAAGAAAAAGACTGTAAATTTATTGCTCGAATCTCTGCCACGTTACAATGTTTCGCCATTGCTGAAATTTCGTTCTAAATACTATTTTCTTAACGCCGCATATCAACGAATGATAGTTTTATAACAAAACTTCGATTTTGGTTCCTAAAAACATGTATTTATATATGCGTACTACGTAAGATTAAAGAAAGAAAAACAAAAATAACAAAAAGAATCGAAACCAAAAACAGAAAACAGTAAGGAAAAAGAAACGAATGAAGGGGGGGGGGGGAAAAGTTACAGTTCCCATAAACGCAATAATTTGTCCATTAACTTTAGCGCAAGAAAACGCTTTGAAAATATATCTTTTTTATATACATATATATAATAATTTTTTTTTCCTTTTTTTTTTTTTTTTTTTTTTTTTTTTTTTATCAAATGCACAAATATTTATCAAAACGAAAACGATTATCTCGTTATTCGTTAAGTATTATTACCATGAGGAGTATTTTATATTCGTTATTATAACAACGTATACGTTTACGAACAATAATAGTAATAAAAAAAAAAAAAAAAACCCACAACCTTATTGTGATCATACAGACTGCATTGTAAATATATTCCATAAATCTTGATGATACTACATTGTTGTATTAAAACGAGACAAAACGTTGCTATTATAATTCTTCTTTAAATCGCACAAGTCATGTATTTGTCGTTGAAAATAATACGACAATTACAATTAATAAGGAATTGTACGCGCGAGTATAAATAAGTTAGATAATATTATTATTTATACTTCGTAAATTTATATATTATGCTGCTATTGTTAATTCCGTTTTAATAATATTATAATAATAATTATTATTATTATTATTATTATTATACGTAAGATTAAGAAAATACAATTATATATGATTTATTTCTATACTCACGTGTGTGAATTTTCTTTCTCCGAATAATACGAATGCGTTTTGCCGAGAATTTTATATTATAATTATTAATAAGAAAAAAGATATATATTGATGATATTAAATTAATAATAAAAATAATATTAATAAAAAAACGAAACACGCATTGCACTTGTCCATGATGCCGAACACGAATCTTTTTTAATTATTGTGTTATTTATTACATTGTAATATTATTTAGGACAAATTAATTATGGTTTGTAATCACGTTTAATGGAATTATCTTACCGAGAGGAAAAGTTCGTCGGCGTTGAAATGAATTTTCTTTTTTTATCGGCTCGATTATGATTTTTTTAATTTTTCTTTTTGTGCAATTGAACAAAAATTTTGTAACATATTGTAAAAACTGTATTGATTTCATTTTTCCATCTGTTTAAAATATTTTAATAGAACATATCGCAATATACTTAAATAATATTTAATCATTCATGTTATATACACATTAATATAGAACTAATTTTATATATTACATATTGCATTAAAAAAGAAAACATAATTATATATATATATATATATAATATGGATAATAAATAATTAAAATAGAGGAACTAAGAAGAGACAACAACAGAACGCGTGTATGTATTTGAACGTATTTGTATTAGCATAAACGCTAACATTTTTATTGATTTATTTTTTTAAATATATATATAGATATATATTTATATATATATATTTTTTTTTCTTTTTTTAAATTTTTTCTTTTATTTTCTTTTATTCCATTCGATTCGGGCACACAATTATTGCATGTATGTATATGTATGTATATTTGTAATGTTTGTATGTAATGAATTATACAAGGATACCGGGTGTGTTTTACAGCTTTTAGCATTACACTTAGGTATGTTTAAATTATTATGGATCCGTTTTACAATGATATTATAGCTGGCAGTAGTAAAGAGAGAGTCGGGTTCGACATTTATTCGTAAAGATTTATTTCGCCTAAGCGCGCGTAGATTAATTAAAATTTTTTTTCCTTATTAATGGTTTGAAAATTTCCAAACTATTTGATTAACCTATTTTGTTGATTACAACAGTGTTAGTAGGGTTGGCCGATGAAAGGTAAGAAAAATTAATGGAAATGAAATGAAATGAAAAGAAAAGAAAAGAACAATCAAAAAAAATGTATAACAACAGTGGTTTTGAAGAAACAAAATTTAATCGAAGTTTTTTTTTTCTTGTTGTTTTCGTCGTTATCTTCGATTTTTGTTGTTGTTGTTGTTGTTGTTCCCTGGGAGGGAAAAAGCAATTAACAAATAATTACATTTTACTTGTAATTAGGAAAACAATTAATAATAATTGGAGCGAGGAAAACAATTTTTCTTTTTCTTTTTTTTTTGTATACGGAAATCAAAGTGTGGGGAAAGAGAGATAGGTTTTTTTTTTTTCTTTTCTTCTTCTCTCTTTTATAAATTAGATAAAATTATTACACGTGCGTTTGGCGTATAAACAAAGGAAGAAACGAAACAAATATTGTTTCATTTTGATAAGAGGAATTGGGTTATGTAAGATTATTACAAATGATAATAATTTTCGCAGAGAACCGTTTTTTTACCTCGCATTTTTTCATACGTGCATACACAACATTAAAATATTGTCGCAATTTTTGCTTTTTATTTTTTTTTCTTCCTTTTTTTTTCTTTTTTCTGACAACACGAAAAAATACGCACGTTTATCTTCTAATCTTTCATCATATGTTTTATTATTATTATCATTATTATTATTATTATTATTATTATTATTATTATTATTATTAGGTAATTTTTTTTTCCTTTCTTTTAATTTCTTATTATTCGAATATATTTCGAGGATTTTTTTTTTTTTTAATTTTTAAATCGTACAATCGTTAAATTTGTTTTACGCAAATATTTCAGAGCTGCTGCGCGACAACGAGACCTACGGATATGAACGAAAAAATAAGGAAGTAAGGAAGGGTGGAAAAATAAATAAATAAATAAATAATATATCGATCAGAGAGAAAATATTCCCGTGCGAAAATTTAAAGAATTCTTTTCGTGGGAGAATATATATATATTTTTTTTTTCTTTCTTTTTCTAATCATATTTTTTCTTTCGATAATTTTATATCTCTCGTATGCGATGTAAAAGGAAAAAAAAAAAAAAGAAGAAAAAGGATGAATGAAAAAGAAGAAAAACTAAATGTTAAAGAAGAAGAAGAAGAAAAAGAAACAAAATAAAATAAGGAAAAAAATATTTGAGATTCGTTAAAATTATTTTCTCTAAGTAATTCATCGAATATTTATACAAACGATATTTCAATATTCCAGTCACGTATTGGGATTGGTCGTTTGGAAATGGGTGTACAATAATTACTTTTTTTTTTTTTTCTTTTTTCTTTTTTGTTGGCTCGCAAAATATTCTGCTAGTATAGTTCGCGTTTGATAAATTGTTCCTGTATTTTCTTTTTCTTTGCCAAGGAACTCTTTTAAATTAATTAACGATTAAGAATAAGAAGAAGAAGAAAAAGACGAACGTGTTTTTCGTTCTTCGACAGATAAATTGCACACAATATTTCATCACGTTACTTACTACTCTTTGTTTACGCACTCTTCTCTCTCTCTCTCTCTTTCTTTCTTTCTTTTATTTTTTTATTGATCTCACATCAATCACGGGCCACATGTCGTCGTAAACTGGTATACTAATACAAATATACGTGGTCTATGTAAGTGTTGTGTAAATTAATAAACAATTCAGAGTAGTTATATATTCGTAAAGCATCAGTCTTAAGTCGAGGAAGTTCAATTAATTTGCGCACATTTCGAAGATATAATATTTTGACATACATATTATGTAAGTATATTCTGCTGTGTGTGTGTGTGTGTCTGTTCTGCGACTGTGTTATATAATACGTATGTATTTTATACATGTATATATAGATTAACCAAAAATTATAAAAGGATAAAACTTCAAGGTTTTATTTTGTGTTCGGTTAAAAGACGATTCAGATAATATTTCGTCATTTTTAACAAACATTTGTTTTCTCTTTTGTCTAATTTAATTACAAATTTCATTAAATCCGTCACTTTTTCCTTCGTTTTCTATATCTCTTGTTTTTTTATTTTTCTGTTGGAAAAATTCTGACACTAAAGTCAAAAAAATCAAATGGCAATAGACGTGAACATTAGAGATCTTTGTATGTGTTTGTGTGTAATTAGTATCGCTGCAGATTTTGTTTTGTTAAAATACATGTTTTTATATAAAATGGGTAAAAGAATTATTATTCCTTGTAGATAATATATAATATTTCTTCTGTTAGGATGTATCGTGTGTGTATATGTAACTATGTGTAATAATGGTTTGAAAAATTGATTATGCGCATATGTATATGCATATATACTATAATAATAATAATAATAATAATAATAATAATAATAATAATAATATTCCTTGGAATAAAGCATAGTCTGTATTTCGATCATTCCAATCGAATGACCAGCATTCGATATAATTCAAGCGAATGGTTATACAATAATGTATTTCAAGCTCGTCTTCTATCAATGTGTATCTCTGTCTTTTTGTATACGTATATATATGTATATATATGTGTGTGTGTGTGTGTACGTGTCAGAATGACATCTTGCAAATAAATGAATGTCAATTGATTAAAAAATTTTTAATCGGCCTCTTTCTATCTATCCTTCGACACATATTTATAAATATATACAAATTTGACGTACTCGAAAAAAATAACCCTAACGTATACTTCTTGATTTATTTCTTTTTATAAACAAATACCATTTTACACGATTGCGTCTACTTGACACAACAGTTGAAATTGGAGTGGGGATAGATAAATGAGTGGATGGGAAGGGTGGGGGGAGGGAAATAGCTAATAACGTTTGCAACGGTGTGAACGCAGCTTAATTCGTCTATAAAAATAACATTGCAGTTTCAATGTATTTTTTTTTTTTTTATATTCCCCGATCGAATAATAATAATAAATTGTTAAAAGAATTTTCCCGAAAGATCGTAATCACGCGATTATAAAATATACGTTATCACCGATGATAAAAATATAATATAACCGACACACGTTTGCTAATGTTATTTGAAATAATAAAAAGGAAAAAAAGATCGATAAAAGAAAGAGAGAGAGAGAGAGAGAAATTGAATAGAAAAGGAAGGAAACAAAAATGAGAACGAATAAAATTAGAAGAAGCATTATTGCAAGAGAGAATGTGCTCGGCCGGCAAACATAATTTACACACAAAATTACGATTATTTATCGATTAAAAAGTATATTGTTTTTCCATGAAATTTACTAGAAAAAACACACGTGCAGTGGGAGGAAGGAATACGCATACTTGGAATTATTTTTCGAGCACGTCGTTGTATACCACCACATCGCGTCTGTAAAAAATAAACGAAACAAAAAAAACAAAAAAAAAAAAAGTAAAATCATAACGCACGTGTATTTTCACTTATAATCTTTTATTCTTTGCTTTTCTTTTCTTTTCTTTTCTTTTCTTTTCTTTTCTTTCTTTAATATGACAACTTCGTTATTTAGGGTCCCTGCTTTTGCTTAAGAAAACATCGGCCCCCTTCCGATTCAGTGCTTTCACTCTCGAAAAATAACAGAGGTTATATAGAAAGAGGAAAATAAGGTAGAAAAATTTAAATTGTAATTCGTATTTTGACAGAAGAAGAAAAAGGAAATGTTAACATAATGGGGTGGCTGGAGAGGATGGCGAGGGGGACTAATAGGAAAAACGGAGGGAAGACCTTCGAGAATTGCAGAGACTCGAAACGTTATCGAAATTATACGAACATATCTTTTCTTTCTTTCTTCTTTTTCCTTTTTTCCTTACTATCCTTCTCATCTTTTTTTTTTTTCTCTCTGTTTCTTTTTTTAATTTTCGGAACAGCGTGCCGTCTCGATACGAGTTAATATCCACGTTGTTCATCATCTATATCAAATAATAATAATATAATTATTATTATTATTATTATTATTATTATAATAATATAATATAAT
>NW_014569593.1:627415-640938 GCF_001313835.1 Polistes canadensis
AAAAATAATAATAAACTCTGTGCAATATATATTTAATACAGGCTTGTTCACACAGACTAGATACACTTCCCACAAAAAAAGGGAATATTATTATTTCATTATTCTCTTAAATCATTTTATTTTTTGTTCTTTTTCTCTTATCATTCTCTTATTTGACGCTTATAACAGCAACGTTCAAGCTATACTTGGCGTATCAAGATTATTCAGGAACGATCTGATTAATAAATATTTGGCGTATTAAACGTCACCGCCATTATTTTACGTGGTTCGACGCCACGGGGGGATTGGAGAAGGGCGGAAAAATATAGATATACATGCTTGTATGTGTATATGTACGTATGTATATATATATATACCCCTAAACGTTCTTCGTCATTAGAGAAAATTTATTCTAGAACTTACGAAGAATGAAATTGTATGTTTTAAGAATGTTAGAGCAACGGGATTATTTATCAGCAACGACGCGAACGTTGGGGCGGGCGGGGTGGGGTGGGGAGGGGGGTTGTATCCTCCTCATAGAAAAAGTCCCAGTTCGTATGTAAATATGTATGCATATGCATGTACGTATCTCTATATATGTTGTATGTTGTATGTGTGTGTATTTGTTAGATGTGGAGGGTGTGGGGGCTGCGAGATAGTACGAACAAACAAAAGTTCCTCCCGAGATTGATAAATCCTAGGGTCAGGAAGAATAAAAAAAAATCACACTGGGAATTTCTATCTCTTTTCGATCGAGCGTTCATCAACAGAGGCTGCAACATTTGGAAGCGTCACCCAAATGAATATGACAAACTGCTGGCATACCGGTACACCCTTTACCAACACCAACGACTCTTTCCTGGACGAGATGAGCAAGCCCAAGATTTTGATTGATGTCACCGTCGCTGCCACGATGCTGATGTTTCGTGTCGCACCACTGATGACGTTCCCGCCATTTGTCGTCCGAGGCGGCACAAAGTAGCACCGATTTAGGGGATGGCGGACTGACGCGATCGCGTGCTATGTTACCGCAAGAACGTGCCTTGTACAATCGACCCTTCCCAAAAAGACCCGGCAATGGTACGCAAAGTTTCTTGTGAACCGCAAAATAACGACTTAACAAACGAATTTTCCTACTTTTGCATTCGTTTCTATTAACCGACGCTCCGCGATTTTCTTTTTCGTTCTGAACTACTGTTTGTTGACCGATCAAACAACCACCGTTGTTCAGATCCTTCCTTCTTTCATCGTTATTACAATTTCCGATCGTAGTAGTAGTAGTAGTAGTAGTAGTTGTTGTTTGCTGACACCTCGTCGTGTGTTGTTGATCGATTTTGTTGATTTCTCTAGAAGTCGTATTGTTATCCGTTTGTTGTCTACTAACAGCTTGCGACAAAGTAGATTTGCCAAGTGACCAGCCTTGCAAAAGTCTAGCACCGAAACCTTTAGCCTTTTGTACGGTCGTTGTGGTCGCGTGAGAAATTGATTGATGATGATGATGAATACAATGAGATCCGGTGCTAGTTTGGGATATCGAGGAGGTTGACGTTGAAACGTTTTGAACGTTTAAAATTGTCGAATTGCGAGATACGTGAGAATGATTGTGACAGGCTGATGGACCCTCGGCTTCTTGCACTTCAGTTATTCGATTCAATGATTGGCTTTCTCTCAAACGCGTCTCCCCGGCTCTTCTTCTACCTGCTCTATGTCTTCTACCAAAGGCCACTTGATTATCCGTTGATCTGTGCCTTCCACCGGCTGTTGTAGTATTGCTTGTCGTTGTGTTCGTAGTATTATTACCCCCATCGTTACGACTAGTATCTGGTGTATTCGATGGTGTTTCGCTCGTATGTTCCCCGTTTCCAAGACCACTACCTCCCCCACCACCACCACCACCTCCACTACCACCAGGATCTTGAGAATCGCTAGAATCGTCGTGACTATCTCGTCTAGGTGGTAATGGTTTTTCCGTCGTTGCACCAAGCTTATGAGCTCTCTTCTTCCTACTTTCACTGTCGTCGTCGCTAGCGTCCGAGCTCGAACACGAAGCAGTTCTTGTTTTATGAAACTTGCTTCTTCTCTGCTCGTATCCCGTACGTCTGACTACACGACACTTGGCGGCGGAAGCGTTGTTGTTGATACCTTCGTTCGAACCAACTGTACCTTGCATCGCGTCACCATCTTCTAATATCTCGTTCAACGTTAATTGCGGAGGTGATATGGAACCTGTACTACCTGGCGATGGCATAGTCTTATATTTTGGTATCGTGGATTGATGGTCTTCGTGCGTGCTCGAACGAAGAGGAATCGAAACTGTCGATGATTCCGTTAGAATAATTGTCGTTGTTGTAGAAATTAAATCAGACGGTCTAGAGACAGGTTGCGATATCGGAGACGTATCTAAAGTAAGTCCCGTTGATCTATGTTGAGCACCCATTCTCCATTTATTTGCTGGGACAGGACCTAACGATCTTTGACATTCCGTAACGGATTTCGGTCTACTCTCCACGCTGCCTGGTTTTTTCGACCAAGCCGACGACTGAACTAGCGTAGTACTAAATTTACTTTTTAAACTTTCATCGAAGATCGAGGATACTTTAGTCGTACCAGATATCTTATCGGATATCGCGTTGATATCCTTTTTAACGGCAGGACCTATTATATTAGAATGACGATTCGTCGTAGTTGCGTCGACAAGTTTGGGATCTTTCGTAAAGGACTTTAAACACTTTCCATCTCGATCGGCAGGTAAAACGGTTACGTTTGGACCGTCTTGTTGTTGAGCAGCGAGCCTTGACGCGACCGCCACTTTGTGTCCAGGATGCTTCTCTGGGAGTTGTCCCAGCCTTTCCTGCAAAATATGAGAGAGCTTCCCTTCCGAACGTGAGCCACGACGATTGAACGAGTTCAAGGCCGAGTTGCTACCGCGTTCTTCTCTTCCGGAACACGATGAAACGTCGTCCTCGTCTTCTTCCTCTTGCACGATGCTGCACTTTCTCGTACGTACGTTCTGTAACGAGAATAGGAATCTTTTTTTCCCCCACGGCAGGAAATCTAAGCTATCCGTAGATGTTCACTTGTAATGTACGTTCGAACATTATAATAATCAGGTTGATTCGATGTCGGATGTAGCATTTATTATGCGATACGTACCTGTGGTACGTCACCGGGCGTACGTGGAACACTCAGCAAGGATTGATTCACGGTATCAAGTAAATTTTGATTAACATGAAGGTTCACTGTTGCTTCCTCTTGCCTGCTGAAAATAATTCAAAAAGAAGGGAGAGAATGAATGAGATCGAACATTTTAATTATCGATCGGTAGACTCTTATCTCTTCGTAATACAATATTATATATAATAAAAAAATATACACTTACCTAGGAGAAACATCGAGTATCTCGGGACGTGCTTTTTGCACCTGTTCCTGTCTATGAGCTCGTAATTTTCTCTCGGCCAGCAGGAAATACGTCGCCGTTATGTGATTATACTCGTTCTTGTCTAACGCTCTTTATAAACGAGAGAAGATAAAAGAGAGAAAGAGGGAGTGGGAGGAGAGAGAAAAAGAAAGAGAGAGAGAGAGAGAGAGAGAGAGAGAGAGAGAGAGAGAGAGAGAGAGAGAAAGAGAAACAATTATTCGAGGAATTTTATCGTGGTTAAACGAGTAGGAAAAATATCCAATCCTTGCCATTTAATACTCACTCTAATATATCTTCCTTTGTGGCGATATTACCGTTAACCATTTTAGTAATAATAAGATTATGATGATCATCGGATACTTGTTGACGTGATACTAATGGTAACACTTCGACAGAATCCGTATCAGATCCGATAGCAAGCCAAGGATCAGCAGCTATTTCTTCGAGTGAAGCTCTTCCTTCGGGTTCTCTGACAAGCATCTTAGCGATCAAACGTTTACAATCACTGGAAACGTGAGCTGGAATGGAATACTTGCAATCCATGATCATTGTCAATGTCTCGCTGTCATTTGCTTCTTGAAAAGGTGCTTGCCCGCATACCAGCATGTACAAAATCACACCGAGCGACCAGACATCTAAAACAAAACAAAAATACGTTCAATTTGAAAATTTGATAAATCATTCTAAGAATAATAATAATATAATATAATAATGAAAAATTGATAACTTACCAACTGCGGGAGCATCGTAACTGTCGCCAAGAAGTATCTCGGGTGCCGAATAAGCCAAAGAACCGCATGAAGTTTCGAGCTTTTGTCCAGGACAAAATCTATTGCTAAAACCGAAATCGGTTAATTTGACGGTGCCGAGTTTCTCGAAGAAGACAACATTCTCCGGCTTGAGATCCCTGTGAACTACGTGTAATCGGTGACAGTAGGATATTGCACGAACTATCTGTCGAAAATACGTCCTTGCCACCTGTTGAACGGAATAAGAATGAAGAGGAGAGAGTGCTGCTTTTCGTCGATAGAACTTATTATGAACAAAAGTGTAAAACTTTGGTTATATAGTCTAATCATGTTTAACGGTAAGGTGAATCACGAAAAGAGAGAAAGAGAGAAAGAGAAAGAGATAACAGCTGTTGTCTCTCTGTCTTTCCTTTGAGTGTATAGACACGCAACAGCAAACAAGTTTGGCAAGTTTGCAACTAATAATTCGTCTAGGTACTAATTTAAGATGATAGCAAGAAAGTAAAGTTCTTATTGTATAACCACGGTACCTCTTCGCTTAATCCACTGTCGTGGCGCATGATGTAGTCGTAAAGGTCACCGCCATCGCCTAATTCCAAAATCAGGTACAGCTTTGTTTGGGTATCTATCACCTCGTATAATCTCACCACGTTCGGGTGTTGCACCAATTTCATACATCGTACCTATAAATTAAATGACAACGTTGTAATAACATAAACTACAAATAAATGAACAGAGAACAAGAGAGAGAGAGAGAGAAAGTGGGAGGAGGTCATTGACCTCTTATCTCTTAGCACACGATTATCTCGTTGATCTTAACAAGATCCATAACTTGACGTAGATCGTAGATCCTCGGCCAACAGGATATACTCGTTAATTCAATCCCGATTTATTTCTATCCTTGTTCATTCTAATGTAACAACACGAAATATTAAGCTGAACCTAAAAGTTCGCGTGCGTTGTTTTTTCTCTTTTTATTATTATTATTATTATTAATATTTCCAAAGTAAAGAGTTGCAACACGATAAACGCATGAACTATTGGTTCACCGTATAATAAATATAATCTTTCCATAGATCTTTTTCTAGTTTTCTCTCTCTCTAAGTATACATATATAAAATAGAAAATATAAGCTTAAACGCAGATTAAAGAAAATTGAAATTTAATTTATAACCAGCGTTTTCTTTTTTTTTTTTTTCTTTTTTTTTTCACCCTCACCTCTTGGAAAAGATGCGCCCTAGATACTTCGTCGAGTTTGCTCTTGTCTATGACCTTCACTGCAACCTTCTCACCAGTAAATACGTGTCGAGCAAGCTTTACCACAGCAAAGTGTCCACGACCAAGAGTCTCTTCCAGGTCGTAAAGGCCCGCGATCTTGCCATCGTAGTTGCTGTATCCCACCCTACGATGCATTTCGCAGCTGCAGCACACAAAGAGAAAGATAGATAGAGAGAAAGAGAGAAAGAGAGAGAGAGAGAGATCATTAAGGGGCACACCTAGTGTGACCGCCTAAAAGATAGGTGATTTTTGGGAATTTTTTTAAAGAAAACTACTGCATGAAATATTTTAAAATTTTAGAGAATATATTTATATATAATTAACGAATATTCATTAAAATTTTCAAATGAAAAAAAGTAATTTTCAGCGAGTTATTCGTTATCTCCCAAGTCACTAAAAAAAAAGAGCCTAAACGGCTGCAGTAGTGATTCCGGCCTACACCGTGGATGAAATAAAACAAAAAAAAATACTATTAATCTAGAAAGTATTACCTATACAATGACCTGAAATCGTGAAAAAAAATTGAAATTTAACAAAATGGCAGACTTTTAAAAAAAAATCGAATTTTGCTGAAAATTTTGATGATTTTTTGCCCGCCATAATTACATTTTTTATACAATCGAAAAACATTTAGGTCATTGTACAGAGAAACATATACGAAACAAGCAGAAAAAAAATCAAAGCGATCGAATGATTCTTCTTCGAGTTACATGTGCAGCCAATTTGAAAAATGCAGTTTTGAGAAAAACGCGTTCAAAGATAAAATGATTGCTTTCTAATCCCTGACCGGCTACTCATTAGAAGGCTGTAACTCTAAAACTATTTGAAATATTTATTTGAAATTTCAGTATGTTATTTTTAAAGATATACACTATCAAAATATGAAAAAAAAAAAAAAAATCAATTTTTTCAAAATTTCACACTAGGTGTGCCCCTTAAAAACCCTATATTATATTACTGTTATTATATTATATTATATTACTATTATGATATATATATATCATAAGTAAAATTATAATATTTAAAAGCTTTCAAACGAACGATTAATTTAATTCACATTTACAATGAGATAAAGTGTATACATTGTTTTAAAATTAAATGGAATAAAAATATCCCTAGAGTTATCCACATATTGATTTGGTTAAAAGGAAGGAAAGAAAAAAGAAAAGAAAAGAAAAAGAAGAAGAAGAAATCATCGAGAAGACAAGTAAGAAGATCGATCATTTGACGAGAGGTAAAACGCCTAACGCCGTGTACTCGGGTTCGTCCCTATGACAGGAGGGGTCACGGATTATTTTTAGCACATCAAGGCAATAATTAATTTCGCTTTAGCTGAGCCGATCGAGGGTCAATGGCGAATAACCACCCAACTCGCGTATTAATTAACGATAAGATTATTTTACATATTATCTTGCAAAAGAAATAAATCATTTTCTTTCAGACAAATTTGTATTTCGCGCGCGCTTTCTTTTTATTCCCTCCACCGCTAGTAATTTTTTGCCTAGTGACAACAATTAAAGATTTCCAAGATCTTAGAGGTGGTAGACAAATATCGAAACGAAAAAAAAAAAAAAGAAAATATATATATATATAAAAAAGATCGTATAATAATTTTGCGTATTATTAAAAGTATATTATTAAAATAAAAATGATTAAAAAAAAAAAAAAAAGTTTATGATAAATTGAACCTATCTATCGTCTTATGTTAAAGCCAATTCCGGTTCACACGATACTCGAAGTGGCGTGGTGCTTACGTCAAACGAACGTATGTCGGAAACGTAAAGGGAGCGGAAGAGGGGGGAGGGGACACTAGGGCTGGACATTTAATGCTTCTAATGCAATAATATGCAATTCAATTTTCTTTTTCTTTTTTTTTGTTAAACTGACGAAGAGAATATGACAAGAGAAGAGGGTGAGTAAGTAAAGAGTTGAGAGAGAGAGAGAGAGAAAGAGAGAGAGAGAGAGAGAGAGAGAGAGAGAGAGAGAGAGAGAGAGAGAGAGAGAGACGAACGACGACTACCTTCGAACCTCTTTGAACGTCATCTGACCAATAAATGAGTTCCCGATGTTAAACGTTATTACACTTACTGTTTTAGCGTCACGATGTGCATTATATAAATCGATGGATATGCAGGAGGATAGAAACTTTCTAAATAATACGATTATAAATTGGTAATAAAATTTGAGTAATAATGCATTTACAATATATATATATATAATAATAGTATGTGTATATGCTATTATAGTATACGTATGTACATAGTATGTGTATACTATATGTGTTGGTGACAGACACACGTACGTTATCATTAAATAATACATTTATCGTCATTCATTAAAGCAAAATTATAGCAGCATGCGATGATCACGCGATAATGTACCCGAACAGATAGAAATATAGAGATAGTATAGTATAGTATAGTATAGTATAGTTCGAAATGTTGTCAGACATCCTTGGCAGATTTGTTAGAAATAACGGCAGACGACCTAATTTTCTAAGTCCACGGACCTATAGATCACAATCTTTGTCGTTCTCTATTACATAGAAAAGCTTCGTTCAATTGGCGATATTTCGAAGGATGGTCAATCGTAAGTTAAATAAATGGTAAGAAGAAGAAATGTTAAATACTCGATGTGCCAAGAAAAAACCATCACCATCATTACCACCACCACCACCACCACCAGTTAGGTGGTAGAAAATTTGTCATCATAATAATGTTGCGGTGTTACATCTCTTTTCATCTTGAACGATGTAACAATCCGAGAACTGGACCAGCACATCTTTCGGAACAATTTTGTAAATGATAAATAAAGCAAGAACCTAATGAACCAATGAGAGAGAGAGAGAGGAAATATTCCATATATAAGATTATAATATTAAATACATATACAGTGGGTGAATCGATAGGAAACGTTTAAATATACTCTACAAATGTATTCTACGCGTAAAAATAATTTTTCGAAAAAAAATCTCAAACGTTTATACATCCTATCGTTGTGTTTAAATTATTATATAATAAAATTAACTCACGTAGATTATAATCCGTCTAAATATTTTCTGTTCTCTCGTCATGCGAAAGACGATGAGATTGTTCTTTCAACAAAAACAACAACAACACCAACAATTAAATATCGGATATTTAAAAATAAAAATAAAAATAAAAAAACAAAAAATAAAATAGAAAATCGAATGATTTGAATTTTTGTTTAAAAATTATTTCTATACGTTGAGAAGAATGCAGTACCTCTTATCTTAAAATTTCGAGACATTCCTCTCGATTCATCCTGTATACATATATATATATATATATTACTACGTAGATGTCAGAGGAAAATTTCGTGCTGGTTTTCGAGAACGTGGACAACAAAAGAACCGGAGGTCTAATAAAAGCGAAAGAGGGTGCATCATTGAGTAAGGTTGAGGGCGCATCTCGTCTCTCGAGGTCGAGTAACAAAGTTGCATGGGTACTACTATTACTACTACTACTACTACTACTACTACTAACACTAGTACCCTTACGATAACTTCGTCTTCTTGAGAATGTATAGTAATCTATACGTGGCTAAAGCATTAGAGAAAACTAGGAGAGTGGAATGGAAATTTCTCGACCAAGTTGAGTAAGTATTATACACACACACACACACACAACATTTATATACACATTCTTTTGAGATATCTCTTTCCGTGTACACATGTATTTGTTCGGTGAAACGTCACAAGTCGAGTATAAAAAAAAAATAAAGAAAGAAGAGGAAAAAATGAGTTCGTGATAATATAAAGAGGATTTTGAGCCGGACAAGTCGTTGATGGAAAAAAAGCTGTTGTTGGGTAGTGAATCTCGATCATTTTTCAAGTATTCAGAGATAGGAAATTTGATCGGAGAAGTTAGAGACACTTCGTCGATAACATTTGCCTCGGCCAATGGTATTTACATAGAATCTATGAAATATAGATATATAAACGAGACCTAATACCCCATCGGTTCTCACGTCTACTACGAACTTGTATTAAAACTTGTATGTTTGGGGTTAATTGTAAAACGTGAGAAATAAAACACGAAATAAGTCATTTATTATCAACGTCATAGTTGGATATGAAATTAGGAAAAAAGAAATTAATAAAAAAAAATAAATTAATCTGGA
The DNA here is from genome assembly GCF_001313835.1 of Polistes canadensis. Lineage (NCBI taxonomy): Eukaryota > Metazoa > Arthropoda > Insecta > Hymenoptera > Vespidae > Polistes > Polistes canadensis. Next base: position 636,983 of record NW_014569593.1, read on the forward strand.
TGAACGTGGACGATGATATTTGCTTCTATTTTTTCTTTTTCTTTTCATATATTTATTTAATTTTGTTTTTCAAAAAAAGAAAAACTCGATATTCTCGAGAATACGTTCCGTTACTTACGAATAACGATAAAGATGTTAAATTGGATCAGTAAATATGTATGCATTTGTTTGTACCACTTCTAGTAAACAGATATGCTTAATCCTGTCATGGCATACGACGATAAGATCACGAAGGATCACGCAAATTAATTCGATTAAGATTTGCATTATAAATATGTCACCGAGTATGCGCGTTTACGATGCATTTTATAAATGTACAAATAACGAGAAACGAGTAAATCTTTTCTTTCGAAAATACCAGAGACAAATGCGATTTGAGATTCATACTTAAAAACAAATGTTAATATCTAATAGAATTGTTCGAATATTTCGACAAAATTTGATCGAACTTGGAATCGAGTCGGAAATATTTTGTCGGGGTTTTTTTTTGGGGTACCTATTATAATCATCGAGTTCCCATTTATCATTAAGAATTTAATTTGTTATTCGAAATACTAAATTAAATTGAAAGAACGATTTCTCTTTATGTCTGTGATATTGCATTAAAAACTTTTAAAATTTTGATGTTACAGTGTAATTAAATATTCGAATTATTATGGAGGAAATTTCTAATCGAAAATTGAATTCTGTTGTGTTGAAAATTTCATTTCAAAAATATCATCAAATACGTTCATCGTGCGTTGACGACAAATTTTTAGAACACATTCGATTCGTCCAATAATATCGAATATCCGTACATTTTCTTTATTATTAAAATAATTTATTATTAAAAAATATTCATTCGGACGAAAGAGTAAATATGTTTGTTTAATCCATTTTTTTGGTTTCTTTTTCTCTCGCGCATATTTAGAAGATAAGATTCAGTCGTAATTTTTTGTTCAGTGGAAAGGGAAGGGAAAGAGAGAGAGAGAGAAAAAAAAATTAAAATTTTCTTCTCGTCTGCGGGTTGAAATTAATTTTCGAGTTCTCGTTATCAACAGGATGGGTTCACGTTGATTGCTCGATTTGCTATTACTTCCGGATGAGAGACTTATTCTATCCTTCTTCGTGATTAAGAAGAGGGAAGAGAGAGAGAGAGAGGAAAATGAAGAGAGAAAATTTAATAACGAACAAAAAAAAAATAAATGAAGGAGAGAAAAAAATACGAAAAGTAAAAGATAACAAAAAGAAATAAAAATATATATATATAGAAAATGATCGAGTATTAATGATCATAATATGATGATTTCTACGTATTTGTTTCGTAATCGATTGGTAACATTAAATAAAACTAAGAAAAAGAATTTAATTTATCGCAATAATTTATCAGCCGGATATATAATTATATCTTCGTGATATTTACATAACGTTCAAATACACATGTGACTCTTATATTATCACATGGATTCGTCAATAATCTTCAAGTTTTTTTTTTCTCTTTCTCTTCGTTTTCTAATCGATATTATTTGATCATTCATGATTGAACGTAAATTAATATAATACGAAATAAGAAACGAGGTGGGTTTGTCGTGCTTGAAAAATAATACAAAGTAAGCATGTAATTGATATTTAATGCGTACCGTTACAAAAATTCCTCGTTTCTTTCAGGCGCGAAGAAATATGCGAATTTAAATATACTGTATGGTATGTACTCTATTTCTACTTTTCTTTTTCTTTTTTTGCTGCCCCCTATTTCTTTTATTTCCTTTTTGTTTTCTCTCACGCGAGTTATTATGCAGAAAGTTGCCACAATTCTCAATAATATGAAATTCAGAAAATTTAACTTGAAGATTTGTATTTCTATTCGAATATATTTCATTTCTTTTGTTGTTATTGTTTTAAACATTTTTTTTTTCTTTTTTTTCATGGATTATTTAATAGTTAATAATGTATAAAAGTATAACAATATAAACCTATAAAATTATATTATTCTTAGATAGTTTTAATATAGAAAAGTTTTATTATAAATGTCGATTTAACGAGAAAAGAAACGCAAAAACAACAGATTCATATTAATTTAAATTCAATAAAATGATAATATTTTGTTTTTCATTTTGAAGACATGAATTTTCAATTACCGTGTTGACGACCAGTTAACTGTGGCTAATTAGATACACTTTTTGAAAAATATCTATCTTAATTATGTCGCTAAAATGAAACGATGAGAAAAATAAAAAGTATGTTTAGCTGTTATAATATTGAATTAAAAATAATAATCAAATGTGAATATTTTATTTTTATATATAAAATTGAATCTATTGTTTTTTAATGATATTAAATGAAACAAACTACAAAATATATAATGCCACTTCGCAAATTAAACACAAATATTTTTATTCTATCCGAATATTACTTTTTGTAACAATATGTCTATCTTCTTATAGAATTACTTGTCGAAGATGTGCTTGGTATATAATCTGGAAAAATGTTCACCGATTAGATGTGCAACGTTAAGTTTAGTTAATCGAATTTGTTTTACTTTGTTCAAGCTATATATAGTATTTTCATAATAATTAATTACATTATTTTTCATCTTGATTTCCATAGAATTAAAACGTTTTTATATTAACGAATGTATTTTCGTTTATTACAGAAATTTCAATTTAAATAACAATTGATAAATACTTTTCACAGATGACGAATATACTCTCATCATAATTGATTAAGAAAGTACAAGGTAATACTATTCAAATACTATCAAAATACTATATAAATCAAAATAACGAAATGATGAAATTATTTTCTTGGAATTCAGAGAATTGCTAAGTTCCTCCTATATTACTTATTTGTCTCAATTGAAATAAAAAAGAATAAAAAAGAATAAAAAAGAAAAGAAATGAAACGAATACTAGTAAAAAGGTAAATGTAGGAAGGAATTGAAAAGTTTATACTTGGTTGGAGGATGTTCGCGAAGTATAGTTGACGGTAATAAGCTAGTAAAATCTTATTGCTCTTACGTTGCACTGCCCTGAGAGAAAAGTTATGTAATACGTTAGAGATTCGCATACACTACATATATATATATTACGTATATATACGTAGGACACACACAAACCTGTGTATATATATACATATATGTACGAGATCCTTTTCTTCTCTTTTACTAAATTTTCGATTTCCTTCTTCCGTAGAATGAATTAACAAGTCTACGACGTATTTTAACGGAACACCTTGTATAAGAATTAACGTGGGAACAAAAACAGCTCCCTTAACACGTTAATACAATGAACGTTTTACTATTAACACATTTAACAATCTAATATCAATTCGAATTTATTATTTTACCAAAATCTCAATGCTCTCTCAATATTTTTTATAAGATAACAACAAAAATAATAAATAAATAAATACAAAGAAAGGGATGAGGGGGAGAGGAAGGGAAAAAAGAAAAGAGGAAAAGCAAAATGAAGAATAAAAAAACCAACAAAAAATAGAATGATACGTCGAGGATGTTTCATTTAAAGTAACGCCATTAAAGTAGCGCTAACGATTGGAAACGATTAAAGTACATTTTTTTTTTCCTCAATGTCAAAGGTGATCATTCGTGACGGTTTACACACGCACGTGCGTTTAATGTGTAAATACATGCATGCGCCAGATGATCTAATGAATAAGACCACGATCATTGTAAAGTGGTCAATGAAATTAAAGAATCTCTGATTCTCTCTCTCTCTCTCTCTCTCTTATTCTTTATGCCATTTTTTTTCTTCCTCGACCCGTCAATAGACGATGACGTAACGAGGCGTTAGCGTTTTCTCCTCTTCGAAGAAAAATCAAACGTTTCTCTTCTCGTTATCAATATTTATTTATCTATCTATCTCTCTCTCTCTCTCACTCACTCTTTTTTCCTTAACTTGACCTTTCTCAAAAAAAAAAAAAAAAAAACTTGACCTTTCTCAAAAAAAAAAAAAAAAAAA
>NW_014569593.1:641673-655764 GCF_001313835.1 Polistes canadensis
CGAAAGATATTATTTAAACGGGGAATAATGAAAGTGGGGGGTTTAAAAATAATTATGAAATTCTTGTTGAAAATAAAAAAAAAAAAAAAAAAAAAGAAAAAAAAATAGAAAGAAAAGAAAAAAAAGAAACTTAAGGGTACTGCCATGATAAAAAAAACCCAATAGAATACTACGAAAGGACAAAGATTGAAAAGTGCATAGGTAGTGCATTTCTTACTTCTCTTTTATCGCATCCTGGAAAAATGGAAACACAAAAAAGGAACAAATAGAAAAATCTCAAAAATGTAATCGTGGTAACAAAAAAAGAAAAAAAAAAAAAAGATAATAGAAACTGAAAAATATTAGAATTCGTTGAAGGAACAAAGATGGGTAGAGTGTAAGGTAGCTTGGTAACTTTCAGGAGCCATGTTTACAGAAGAGTCTATTAAACCTTAGAGAAAAGGGAGGAACGAGATGAGAGAAAGGGTGAGATCTATATATATACACGGATGCACAAGCCGCATGAACTCACTCGTTCGCTCACTCACTTACTCACTAACTCACTCACTCACGCAAAAACACACACACACGTAGCAAACAGCAACAGCAGCAGAAGCAGCAAACACTTGGAATACGTTTAAACGATAATCATATACGTACAGGCTTTTACGATTTCAGCTAATCAGACGACCGATGATCCAGCCAGTGACAACAACAACAACAACAGCAGCAGCAGCAACAACAACAATGGCAAACTCGTTTGTCTTGATACACCGTCATTTGTAAAAGCAATTCATATATAGGCGCGTTTAAACTTGCTGTGTGGAGCAATGCGCGTCACCTGACGCCGTTGCTCGGCCGACTTCTTCTCCCTCTTCCTTCCCCTACCCCTTTCCCACTCTCTTCCTCCTTTCTACCTACTCCTACTTCCCCTCCTCTTCTTTTTCTTTTTTCTTTTTTCTTCTTCTTCTTCTTCTTTCTTTATTATCGTTTCACCGTTACTTTTCACGCTTTTCCTTTTCACCGTTTTCCCTTCTTCCGTGAAGCCTCAGGACAGCCTAGAGAAACGGATCGAACTAACACAATTCTCCCAAGTCTAACTGCTGCAACCCAGTGCAAGCCAGGACGCGTGTTTACACAGCACCGTTTGCATCCTTCCACTACTCTTCCGCTTAGTATACTATCTATCTCTTTCTCTTTCTTTCTTTCGGTTTCTGTCTTTTCTCTTATCCCTCTTTCACGTCTACGGCTTCGGCACCCCACCCACTCGTGCTTTCTCTCTATCTTTTTTCTTCTTCTTCTTCTTTTTGTTTTCTTCTTTTTCCTTCTTAACTTCGATTCACTCTTATAAAGAAGGAAAAGAAAGCTCTTATATTCTTTAGGATGTCGCGACACACTTATTTATCTTTTTCTTTCTTTCTCTCTTTCTCTCTCTCTCTCTTTCTATCGTGCTACTACCCAGCACCTTTTTAACGTTTTCTATATATCTCTTTCTCTCTTTCTCTCCCACTCCCTCTTTACACTTCGTCAGCGATCCTTCTCGCGCATCATCTATCCCTCTCTTTCTCTTTTACTTCCAATCGTAATGAAGAGTAACGCGCGCGCGCATACACCAGCAACCATTATATACATATACACTCTTTTTACGCGAGCACACACATTACACTACCAGCAGAGACAGCAGCACAGACACACGTACAGTCTGTCTTTCTGTTTTCGGCCAATTCTGGGCCGACTCTTCCGGTCCTCGTGCACGCGACAGAAGCAAATACACACGCATATACACACGGATAAACAGTACGCAATAGTACCGAACTCAGAGGACCTCCGATAGCAAATGATCTTTTTTTTTAATTTGTATTTTTCCCTGTCAGAGTTTAACGTCACGTCTTAGAATTTTGATTAACGTTCAGACGATCTCCTTCTGTACTGGAAATACTTACTCGAAGAGTACGATAGTCGTTGAGAATTTGATAGAAATCCGTAATCAGAACTATTGAGACGCGAAACAGACTCGCACAGCGAGCTCGCCTCGCCGCGAACTATTTACTCCTTTAAGAGTTAACTCCGAGTTTCTTGATTGAATGGCGAAAAAAGAAAGAAGTGGAAATAGAGTTAGGAATACGTGAGTTCGTTCTCAGAGATACAGATGGCGCGCGTCGACCTGAAATTTTATTTTATTCAATTTAAATTGTCTGTTGTAATGTGTGATCAATGCGTTTTAAAGAATATAATTAATTTTATAAGCACGAACACATTATATTTTTTATAGTTTATATAATTATTTAATCTTCTTTCAATGTATTTCTATTTTATTCTTCGTCGCGATTGGTTGATTTAAATCGCACGATGAAATACAAGGAAAGTTATTGGATCGTTGGAAATTACACACGTGATTAGTGCATTGTTTCGACCAATAGAAGGTGCGATTTAATAAAACGATAATTATCGATATATTATCGATACGTCATCGATACGTCTTTTATCTTATGATAGTAGAGTTCAAAAAATAAAGATATTGCATCATACTGGCGCTCATGCTGTTTATCCTGTTTATGCACGTGTACGATGTAAGATCTTAACCTAAAATGTATTAATAACTAACAGTTCTATAAATAGTTTGTAGAAGGTAGAACAAAAGTATTTAATTGATATCAAGAATGCGAGAAATAATTCTTCATTAGTGACAATTTAGCTCTAGTTGTTTTCCATTCGTTAAAGAAGATTTAATTAGTAGACATTCTACGTAATCTTTGCGAAATTGCAAATACCAGATGTTCTTGAGTTATTAATCCTATAGTGTCTATATTTAGACGACTTGTAGTGTAAGTAAAATTGGATATTTATATTTGCTAATACTAATTGTTTAATGCATCTGAGATTATTTCCAATATATTTAATATAATCATAATATAAATATCATAATAAAAATAGAATTAATTTAATTTTTAATTTATATTATTAAGAATTAATTGGTATATTTACATGATCATACTTTTAATAATTTTCTTTTAATAATTTTTTAAATTTATAGTCACTTGAGCTGCTGTTAATCTATAAAATAAAATGACTGATATATTTGATAATTCACCAAGAGAGATGCAGTTGATTAATTCTGTGGATGACTCGGATGTCAAAGAAAATTATAAGGATGGCGAAAAAGTAAGACTTAAGAAGCAATTAGGTCTACTAGAAGGTGTTGCCATTATTTTAGGAATCATATTTGGTTCAGGTAAAGTTTTAAATTATTAAAATATTGTCATAAAAATATTAATGAATTAAGAATTATCGTCAATTTATAAATGAAAACTTAACGAATATTTAAATCTTTCGGCAGGTATTTTTGTTTCACCGAAAGGTGTAATACAAGAGGTTGGAAGCGTTGGACTTTCTTTGATAATCTGGGTACTATGTGGATTATTGTCTATGATTGGAGCTTTGTGCTATGCGGAGTTAGGCACAAGTATTCCACGCAGTGGTGGAGATTATGCCTATATTCATGAAGCCTTTGGCGCATTGCCATCATTTTTATATCTATGGGCTGCAAACCTAATTTTTGTGTAAGTCAGTAAAGGCTTTTATAAAAACTATTCATAAATACTTTCTTATTGATTTACAATCATTTTTATTATAGACCTACAACCAATGCTATAATGGCATTAACATTTGCGCAATATGTTCTACAACCTTTTTTTCCAAATTGTTCTACACCAGATAATGGTATAAGATTAATTGCAGCAGCAACTCTATGTGAGCATTATTTCATTTCAAATTTATATTTGAGATATATATATTTTAGTATTAGAGATAATAATTATTTTCTATTAAATTGTAATAGGTTTATTAACATTTGTCAACTGTTATGATGTAAAAGAAACAACAAAGATGCAGAACATATTCATGTTTGCCAAAATTGCTGCTTTAGTGATTATTATTATAGCTGGATTATCTTGGTTGTGTATGGGTAAGTTTAGGGCTTAAAAATTAACATTAAATTTTAATATTTTTACATTTTTCTTTTTAATTGTATTATTTAACAGGACATACAGAAAACTTTGAGAATGCTTTTGAAAATACAAATAAAGATCCTGGAAAAATTGCAGTGGCCTTTTATTCTGGTATATTTTCATACTCTGGATGGAACTATTTAAATTTTATGACTGAAGAATTAAAAAATCCTTATGTGTAAGCTTTCAATACTTTAATTCTATTCAGTACATATTTGTGTGTTCACACACACACACACATATTGTTTATAATAATTATTTATTTCAGAAATTTACCACGTGCAATTTACATTTCACTGCCATTAGTTACATTAATCTATGTATTAGCCAATGTTGCCTATTTATCGGTATTGACGCCGACTGCGATGATTGCTTCGGATGCCATTGCAGTAGTGAGTATAATTTTTTATAAAATATTTTTTATTTACTCGTCATATAGATCTAAAAAATGTATTATTTTTGCAATTAGACGCTTGGAGATCAACTTCTTGGAGTTATGGCATGGAGTATACCTGTTATGGTTGCAATTTCGGCATTTGGAGGATTAAGTGTTCACATTATGACTTCTTCCAGAATGTGTTTTGTTGGTGCCAGAAATGGACACTTTCCGTCTATGCTTAGTCATATTAATGTATCAAGATTTACTCCTACTCCTGCTTTAGTATTCCTGGTTTGTTTTATTTTAGTTTCTTTTTTTATTTATCTTATATAAAGAATATACAGTTATCCCTCATTTACGTGGTTTCTATTTACGCGATATTTTTGTGGAACGAATATAATCGCGTAAATGGAGGAATTTCTGTATATGATACTTATTAAAATCGTAAGTATATTTGATTCTTTTTTTTCAGTGCATATTATCATTAATAATGTTATGTACAAGTGATATATTTGTATTAATAACATACTGTAGCATAGTAGAGTCTTTCTTTATTATGTTATCTGTAGCTGGTGTTCTATGGCTCCGATATAAGAAACCTAATATGACTAGACCAATAAAGGTATATTTAATAAGTATACTTAATAATTATAAAATAAATTTATATATATATATATTTTGTTCAATTCTTACTAAATTATTTATTTCATAGGTACCTTTATGGATTCCTATAACGTTTGTAGCATTATGTGCATTTTTAGTACTAGTACCTTGTTATGAAAGACCTTACGAAGTTGGTATGGGTATTTTAATAACAGTCTCTGGTATTCCTGCCTATTTCATGGGCGTTAGATGGCAAAAGAAACCAACTTGGTTTCAGAAAATCAATGGTATCTATGATGTTTTTAAATTATATATAACGTAAATTATAAAGATTATCATAGATTACAAATTTATTTTCAATTATTTTCAGTTAAAGTCACGCATACCGTACAAAAATTATTTATGTCTGCAAGAGAGGAAGATGAAGAAGTGGAATAAAAAAATGTGTAACTTTAGAGTTATAATCATTGGCTCACTTTCAAATTAATGTACGACTTTATTGAAGGATGCATAAAGGAAAATCAAATTAATGAACAAAAAATGATATGTCTCGAATAAGTAAGTATTGTTGACAGCCGAAAAAAAAATGTATAAAAGAAATGAGTATTTAATTAATTGGCTGAAATGGCTGGTTGTTATCCTCTTTTTGCTTAACTTTTTTAATACCGGAATCTAGTTCTGACATTCCGTATTATGAAAGTTTACGCTATTTTATATAACACATGTTTGTTTTATTGGTAAAGAGGATTAAATCTACTGATATAATAAAAGCAAAAAAAGAACAAAATAGAATTAAATAATAAGGCATTAACGTCGTAGACGTTCGCGTATTTTTGTTATTTTTATCTACGTTTAACTGTGAACGTAATTATACAATTCCTACGAGTATGTTAAGAAAATTCTATTTTGTAAATTCGAAGGTGAAGACAGGCTCAGTGAGTAAAAACAATTTTTTTGTCCCTGTGCCATTTTGTGGAATACAAAATAATTAATAAAAGTGAAATGTTATAAGCTTTTTGTTAATATTGAATAATCGCAATAAACAAAATGTAACTGTACGCTTATCTCATAGTATTGCTGAAACAGATCTGAGTATAATATTTCTTCGTTCTCAATTTTTGTTATCTTAATATGTATACATCAAATAATATCGTTTGTGTTTCGTTCAATATTTCATTCGATTTATTTCGATTGATTATGATCTTTTTAACGCAACACATGAAAAAAAGGCGCAATTAGTCTTGAGACTGAATTTTTTTTCTCTCTTTTCGATAATTATTATATTTTTCTCTAAACGAATATTTAAGAAAAAATGTTTCAATAAAAATGTTTTTTTATAATGACATATATATATATATATATATATGTATAATATTGTAATGTATTACTCTACATTCGTATGTATAAACATTTAGTATTATTAAAATGTTACATTTTTTACTCTTTAAATAAACATGGTATTGCTTTTATGTATACCGTAGGCGTTGAAAACAAAATCTGGATTCTATTAACAATATTTATGATTGTACTTAAATATTTCAAAATAGTAAAATAAAATACGGTCGCTTGTAAAAATCACAGATTCAATAATTACATCGTCAATGTATAAAAGAATGTTTATAAATTATATATATCTATTTAATTATTATATCTAGTATTTAATTTATTTCTTGTTGAACAAAAAAAATAAATAAATTTGACAAAATTTTTATACTATCAAAGATGTGGTTATCTACGCTGTGATAAAAATAGCAAAGTATTTTATACCTTTACCAAAATAATTATCAATCCAAAGTGACTTATGTATGAATTGAATTTGTAAGTAAAATATATATAACGAATTAAATATTTTATTATAAGTTTATTGAAATAATAATCATATGTGTAATATAATACGGTTAACTAATAAAGAGAAATATTTCTTTCCGATCAAATAATCGATAAAATTTGTAATTTAAAAGAAGAAAATGAAGGAACGATCGAAAAGCATAAAATATTTTCTGCAGTTGAAGTTGTTTTAATTTTTTTATTTTAATCACCTCTTTTTTTTTTTTTTTTTTTTAATTTCCTCTAACACGATTTCAAAACCATGTTCCTCGTCAAATGGATACGACGTTCAAAAGTGAATGTGATCTTTCGATTTGTGCAAAAAAAAAAAATGTCTGTTCCATTGTAAGGCCCAATTTAATAATCTAACAATGTATGATGATGATTCTGAGCGTTACGAATATGTCATAGTCTACAATGTGATATAAAATGACTAATGTCTCTCAGATCTCATGTATTATACAGGGTCTTTCATCTAATTAGATCACCTTAAATATATTCCTTATTTCGTATGGTAGAAAAAAATGTCAGAGGGAGAAAATATTCTATAAGAAGGCGCCAATACGGCGATGGGCTCGAATTTTTTTCTCATGGTCATTGTTTTTGAGATTTCAAGATTTTTAAATGAAACTAAAAACTTTAATTGAAACGATTTTATATCTTATATAAAAAAAAAAAATGAATCTAACGAGGTGTAATCATGATTACTTTCAAATAACTTTTATCGAGAGAATTATGAAACGTTTGTAAATAATTTCAATATGTGCGCAATATATTAATAAATAAAAAAAAATGCAAATCCACTTATATTGGCAAAAAATCTTCTCTTGTGCAAGAGAATATATTAAAAATATACTACACATGTAGTACTATTTTCGATAATAAACACTTGAAGGATAACACGTTGCACTAGATTTACTTTTTATTAACCCATTGCCGCAGGCTTTTAATTTGATGATCGTGCTCAGAAACACACTTTTTTTTATTTCGGAGCGATAGAGCATGCGAAAACGCATAAAAAAGCAATTGATATGCTGTCTGGCATGCTGTATCTATCTTTTTTTTTTAATGTATTATTTAATAAGTGACACGTGTATGCGTTAGTACACTTCGTACTAACGCTATACTTTTTTTTATTAATTAAAATTAATAATTTAAATAATTAAAATATGTCCGATCTTTGTTTATATGTAGGCGAAGTGTACTAACGCATACACGTGTTAATTATTGAATAATACATTAAAAAAAAGGTACAGCATGCCAGACAGTATATCAATTGTATTTTTATGCATTTTTGCATGCCCTATCGCTCCGAAGTAAAAAAAAAAATGTATTTCTGAGCACGATCGTCAAATTAAAAGTGTGCGGCAACGGGTTAAAATGTACACGACGGCTATAGCCGTCATTTGCGGCAACGGGTTAAACTATAAAACTTATTGCATTAAATGTAATATTGTGTTCGATAGTAAGAAAGGCATTATGCGTAATTTAGTTAATGTTCTTTCTATCACAAGTTGTTCTTTTTATTTATTTATTTATTTTTGTTTTCATCTCAATTAACTAGACTAATGTTTTCATTCATCTGTTGACTGAGATATGGTCTACTTGTTAAATTCGTGACCAATTATATACTACGAAAAATAAATCGTTGGAAGAGTGATAACAGTGGTTGCATGATTCTACGAAAAAATTGTTTAATAAAGCTTTATTGACAAAAAAAAAATGGAACGATGCTACTTTGTTGCTTGCTATGACGTAAGTTACGAATAAAAATTCAATTGGTGTGATTCTATGACGTATGTACATAATGGGTTAGTAAACTAATCAAGCAACATTGCTGGAATAGGGGTGCATTATTGAATAGGTAGAAGTTTAGTGGAAATAACTATGACGTTATTTACATTTAAGATTTTAATCTCTTACGATTAAATTTCTTAGAATATTTTGCCCACTTCTGATTCCCCCAAAAAGAAATGTATATCTTACCTTATGATTTATTTCTCAGAATATTACTTTCCATTTTCAACAAGAAATATCTTGCTCATAGTAAGACGCAATTGTGGGTTGGGGAGGGAGGGAGGGAGGGAGGGCTGGTTGACTGATAATAATCATCTTTCGACATTTCTCTCGAACTCACGAAATTTGAAAAAGTTTCGAAGAAATAACTTGTTTATATAGTTTTCTTGCCACTTTGATCGTATCTATTTAGAAGACCCAACGGAAACTTTATTTATAGTGTAATAACGGAAGTATTGGTTTATTCTAAATTTTCGTATAACATTATATGTAAATCTGTAAGAAAAGAAACTTCAACTGTACTTCTTTCTGTAAGAAAGAAACTGCAACTTTCTTTATTGGTTACATAATACATCTTTCGATCGATAAACTCTCAATGAACGAATTATTTAAACAAAAAAAAAAGCAATAATTCAATATACAATCATTACTTTATACAAATTAATCAAAGAATATATTGTAAGAAAATTTTCAATGTTACAATACCTTTCGTTACGTATTATAAAAAATGCCTATTATTTACTGTACATCTTTCATTTAAACGTAAATCAATGCACTCAATTTTCTTTCGTTATTTTTATCTGTTCTTTTTTCATTTTGTATTTTTTTTTTTGTAAAACATTAATTTAATTCTATTTACTTAATATTTTTCGTTCGCACACATAAGAAAAAAGAATAGATCTCTTTTTCTTCTTTTTCCTTCATCATTTTTCTTTGTACATAATTAAAAATTTGTTTACTCATTCGTTATTTAAAATTCAATTCGTTATGTATATCATAGACGTTTACTACGCATAACACCCCCCACACTATGCACTATGCAAATCATTTTTGTTAATTAATATTATATAGTAAAGGAGACAGTAATTAATTTAATATCGTAATTTAGTTATTAAAAATTCTCTGTTATGATTTATGTTTATGTAACAGTTGAGTACATGGTATATCAAATTAATTTAAAAACGCAGTCCAATAAATGATATAAAATAATGTAAAGTAATTTAAAAAAGTATTTGAATGTATTTACAATGAAACATTTTATAAATGTATTAAATATGTAAAAATAATTCTGTCAATTTTGAATATTTCCTTTGTGGTTACAATCGTAATTAAATTAATTTCGAAGTAAAAAGTTGTACTATTGCAAAAGATAAAAATTCAAACAAAGTTGCATCCAATCGATCCTAAAAAATCTTTTATTTCAAAATTAATCTGAAAATATTACTTTACTTTTATATTTCTATATATAAGTTTCTATATAATTCAATTTTAAGAAGCAATTAAGGATGCATTAGATTTGTTTACAATTGCATTGAAATTGGATTGATACGAACGTATTTTAAGAATATCGATCTTATCGCAATAAAACGCAACATGTTTATGGCTAGGTGTAAGTTTGTTGATTATTAAAAATAATTATAATAACTATATATTTATATATATACATAGAAAATGATTTTTTTGCACACATTATGTAAAGCTTACGTAAATATTGATAAGCAATTAGATAAAATGTTTACAAGCTGTTGGACTGGACAGTGAAGAGGTATTTTTAAGTGGTTTACTCATTTTCTGATGTCTTTAATCGATTAGTTTTTTACCTTTTATATGTGATCTAAAAACTAAAAAATATTATTCCTCAGAAAAAAATTTAACGACTATTTGAGAATATGAAAAGAAGAATAGCTAGCTACGTATCTCAATTAATAAAATCATATGAAATAGAAAATGTGTATACGGAATTAGATAAAAACAAAAAAAAAAAACTCAATGGTTTCATGCTTGGTGCATTAAAACAAACAGTTCACCATTTGAATTTTGTAAATTTAAATACAAACGTGTGACCCAATGTATTTTGAATTCTCTTCCTTTCATTTCTTTTTTAAAAGAAAACTATCGATGACTTTGAAATGCCGTAAAAGAAAATGATCTCGTATAGAAATTCTTTCAATAATTGCATACATTTTCCCGTTAATGCAATAACGCAACCCTTTTTTTCTTTTTTTCATACGATTGCAAATAAAAAAAATAAAAAAACCCCCTTTTTTTCTATAATCTTATTCAACTTAAACAATGCGCATTTTTCAAATGAATGAATTAATTAATAAGAATTTGATAAGTGCAAAAGATAACGAACGTATCGATGAAATCGTTTTTACAATATCTCATGTAATATGGATGTATTTATCATTTCCTTCGATTATAAAAATTAAGTGGCAATGAACGAAAAAATTTTATACTCTTGGTGTCATCAATGATTCACTTATCATAACGGAAACCCCGATCATATAAAAGAGATTGATATTAACTTGAAGCACCAGTTCGTTGTTAACCTTCCAATAGAAATGATCTCAATAGAAAGTATTATTATCACATTGGCATTTGTTGCCGTCGCGTTCTTCTTATTGAAGCTTTACGCTAAGTTAGTAATTATATTTAAAAAAAAAAAAAAAAATCTTAAAAAGAAAAAGACCCCAAAATTAATTCGGATATTTGGATTTAATTTTCTCTTTTTCTTTTTATTCTTTTTTTTTTTTTTGGGGGGGGGTGGGTGAGAGAGAGGGTAGGAGAATGAGGTGTTATTAATTTGATTTAATTTCTAACAAATATTTCTTATTTGTTTGTTCGCTTTTAGATACAAATTGAATTATTGGAAGAGACGTGGCGTCGAATCGTTGCCGAGCGATTTGATTTTCGGTAATTTTAAAGAAGCCGTATTATTTCGTTCGGCACCAGGATGGCATTTAGGACAGTTGTATAAAAAGGCGCCTCAGGATGCTCCTTATGTCGGTTTTTACATATTCCACAAGCCGTGTTTGCTATTACGCGATCCAGAAATAATGAAACAAATTTTGATAAGGGATTTTGAAAATTTTTCCGACCGTCATTTCGCTGGTTCCAATCAAAAGGACAGTATCGGTATGAAGAATCTATTCGGTTTGAAAAATCCAGCTTGGAAATATCTTAGATCGAAAATAACGCCTACTTTGACACGTGGAAAATTGAAACAAATGTTTCCGCTTATGATGGAAATTGGTGGACCAATGATGGATCATTTGAGGAAACAATCAACGATCAACAATAATAATGTCAAAATTGTTGACGCTCAAGAACTCAGTTACACTTATACCACGGATTTGATTGCTTCTGTTGCACTCGGTACCAAAATGGATTCATTCAACTACCCCAACACCGAATTTTCCGCTTGCGGTAAATTTACTTGAAAATGTTTATAATTATATACAAATTATATATATATATATATATGATTATTTTGTGTCACCGTTCAGTTTTATAATATTCAATCAAATTATTTTCTTTTCTATTCCGTAGTATCGGAATTTTTCCATGGATTCAAAAGAATGGTAGCCCTGGTAACGGTATTCTTCATGCCCGAATTGGTCGAAATTATTGGATCTAATATACTTTTCAATTCTAAATTTGTACGAAAAGTATTTTGGAATGCTATGGAAAATCGCGAGAAAACTGGCGAGAAGAGGGGAGATTTCATCGATTCGTTGATACAATTGAAGAATGGCGAACAAAATCCTAAATACAGTGAGTAATTTCGAACGATCTATTTCTTTTTTTTTTTTTTTCTTTTTTCTTTTCTTATTAATTTTGATTTAAGCGAATTTGAACGAAAAAGAAAGAAAAAAAAAAAAAGAAAAACACAAAAATCAATTGAAATCGATAAAATTATTTTGCAGAATTCGAAGGTGAAAATCTATTGTATCAATCTGGAACATTTTTTTCCGGATTCGAATCTAGTTCAACGTGTATGTCGTTTACACTTATGGAACTTGCCAATAATATGAAATGTCAGGAACGTGCAAGAGAAGATATTAATAAAGCCATGAATAAATATGGATGGACTTATGAAGCCTTCAACGAAATGAAATATCTTGATCAAGCTATTGCCGAAGGTTTGAGATTACATCCGCCAGTTTCTACAATAGATCGATACACTCGTCAAAATTATCAGGTATTTATTTAACTGTTTGCGCGATTAAATTGAAGCGACAAATATCTAACAAAAATATCTTGCGTTAATCGATTAACAATAAGATAACGAAGAAATTTATTTTCGCTAATTTTTTTTTCTATTTTTTCTATTTTTTTCTTTTGCCGCATCACGGTACAATCTTTACTCGGGAAAAATATTGTATCGGGTTAATAATAATAATAATAATAATAATAATAATAATAATAATAATTCAAGTTAAAATAGTACAAAAAATTAGGAACCGATTAATTTTGTTATAACAATAGTTTTCAATTTGTAAAGGAATATTCTACATTTTTGCATTCAATAATTGTTAATTTAATTTGATCCGGATAAATATCTAAATAAAATTATTAACGATGCAATCGTGTTACAGTGATATCTACCTTTTTAATTTGATTTCATTTTCATTATTCTATTTATAATATTTCTTTCCATTTCTTTTTTTTTTTTTCTTTCTTTTTTACTATCTAACAATCATACAAATTTTAATTTTAAACTGCCTAACTCAATCATCGTGCCATATTTTATTAACATTTTCGATGATCTTCGTGACGTGGCATTTGATTTTTTTCTCTCTCTCTCTGTCTCAAAGTATTCGTATTATTTGATAAAATATTTTATTTTATATATATATATCTATGTCCGACAATTTTCATTCCTAATAAGAAGTGTATAGAACCGATTTTAATTAATTACAATAGAGATCGAAAAAATAAATCTAAAGATTAGATAACAGAAAGAAAGGGGATTTTTATTCAGTACATTATATGTAACAGGATAAAAACATATATACAAAAGATAATAATAAAGACATTGATTATCAAAGAGATAATATAGATAAAAATGCATTTACAATGTCCGTTGCAGATACCGGGAACTGATATAATCATTGAAAAGGGTACTCCAATTTATATATCTCTTTACGGACTTCAAGAAGATCCGAAATATTTCGACGAACCGGAAGTTTATAATCCTGACAGATTTGCCGAGGGTAATACTGTACCGGATGCGTATATACCTTTTGGTATAGGTCCCAGAATGTGTGTAGGTAAGTAACAAACAATCATATGATTAATCAATATATGATATGATGATTGATCAATATATGATCAATATATATGATATAATATGTATAATGATCGTTCATATATAATCGCATTTTAAATATCAAACAAATATTTTGCCGTTAAACGTTATTACTTTAATTTACGATTATTATAATTATAAATATTGTGTTTTTTATTTCATTTACAAAATTATTTCATTTATCA